>NC_092326.1:24331922-24634952 GCF_036785885.1 Coffea arabica
CTGGCTCACAAGAGCAATATATGTACATTTAATCCTTGATTCATGACATCATTGAAGTGCATTATCTTGAAATATATTTGCTTACTGATTTTGCTGGTTACTCGCTGAGCTTCTAGCTCACCCCAAAAATATTTTATTTCCCCTCCACAAGGCTCGTGCGGAAGGAAGGGCTTATAGTGCTTATTCCTGTGATCGGATGGATTATTTCATGTGTACTTTAGATTTGGAATTCCTCCTGTATAATAGTTGGGATCAAGGATCAGAGTGGCGCAGCGGAAGCGTGGACGCTTCGCTTTTGATATGTAATTTTTGGAGAATTTGATGTATATTTGAGATTTATATTGTAATTTGTTTGAGGACTGTAGTGAGTGACTGAGTCCCGACGAGAGTTGGGCAGACAGTCCGCCGACCCCTTTGGTTCGCCTTAGGGGAAGGTGGGGCCGTCACAGGGTTTAGGGTCACTCACCTCCACGGCTCAGGAACCATCCATCATATATCATTACCTTGTCCGAATCCAAGCCCTAAATCACAAATTCAAAGTCATATACAGAATCATCTCATTTCAATAGCCATTCCATAGGCTCCAAGTCATATGATTACCAAATCAAGCTAGGACATATGCGGAAATGACGTTTAACAAAAGACAGATTTGACGGGTTTTGACGGAATGGACACAACTGGAGCTACACTTATCGGATTGAGGTGTAACTTATGCCGTTTGGAAGCTAAGACACAGGGCTACAATTTTGAAGAAGGACACTCAGTCCAGTTTGCAATGTATCTAGGTCAAATTTACCAAAACAGCCCCAGATTTTCTGGTTTGTAGTTCAACTAGCAGTCCTGATTCATTCAATCATATCTCAGCACCTACAACTCCAAATTAAGTGATTCCAAGGCCTTCTGAACACTAAGGTACCAGGCTATAAATGTTAAGAAGACATCAATAACTAAATCAGTAGTATTCCTGGTCAAAACAACCAATTACAGAAGCTGATTAGCATGTTCGGATAGAAACAGGACAGCAGGGCCACAGGGTACGTTGCTCCGATTGAGCTGAAATTTTGTAGGCAACTATAAAACATCATTCTATACAACTTTTATGTTTTGTGCTAAGGCCAATTCGGCCTCTAACTAGGTGTAACAGTACCAGGCAGAATTGGGAAAAAAAGAAACCCTAATATGAAATTCATGCATTCAAGTGCTAATCTTCCACAAAACAACATCTAAAACAACTAAAAACCACTAATAAGCAATTAATTGATGTAAAGGGGATGTTCTTGGCAAAATACCTTAAAACCACAAGAAAGGTAGGAGCTTAATCTTTCCTCCTCCAAAACAACTCCACCAACACCTTTGTTCCTCCTTAATAAACACTTGTATGGTGTAGTTTCCAAAACTATCGGTTAAAACTCAAGATTGAACCAAGAAATTGGAGTGCAAGATGAAGTATTTCCTCTCTTTTCTCCCTCAAGAATTTCGGCCAAGAGGAGCTAAAATGAAGAAATATTTTGATCAAAATTAGCATTAAGAAGATATAAATATCTTGGTCAAAAGTCCAAGGGTGAATTGAATGGTGACACTTGTCACCTTTTGGTTTAAAACTTATCTTTTTGTCTCCAATACTAATCCATATAGGTAACATCTAATTATCTCTTAGTAGCTTGTAAAATAATATCACTGAATACAAAACTCCAACAAGTTATCAAAAATATATTGCATTTACCGCACCAGTGGGTCCCACGTTCATAATACTCTTCAAAATTAACATGGACTAACTTGTATCAAGAAAATGATTTGAAAACTATATTTCCTTATAAAAATGTATAGAAATTAATATATTGAGGAAAGGCATAAAATTATAGACAAAGAAACAAAGTAATGTCTCGAAAATATATAAAATGTTTCGGGTTCTCACACTTATCTTTCAGGGCGTCACAAATCCCCTATGCGATCTCCGATTCTGCTGAGGCCATGGAGAAAACCTCCAATGCTATCAGTCTTCTCAAGAAAATTGGGGCTTACCTTGATGCTGAGAAGGCTAAAGACTGCCAGGGTATCCGCCCAGGAAAGGGTAAGATGCTTAATTGCCGCTACATCTACAGGAAAGGTCCTCTGGTTGTGTATGGTACTGAAGGGATAAGCTTGTGAAGGCCTTTCGCAAGGTTATCAGATATCATAAGTAGTAATTTCTTGTTATCTTAGACTTCCTTTTCAGGTATCAGATCTTGATTTTCATCTCCGAAAGTTCTTTGGAGGTAATCCCTCTCTCTTTATTATGCTCACCTGAACTTGTATGCAAAAAAGATAACAAAGATAGAAAAAGAATGCCCGCAAATCAGATGATTTTTTAAAGAAAAAGTTGTTAGAGATTGCCGTAGCATTAAGATCATCAATTGCTTGGAAGAAATATACATGAATCTTGATACTCTGAATCATGGTAACATACACTGACCTTAATTTTCCTGATGGCAATATCATGTCATTTACAGTTTACACCATAGACAAGTTCTTTGATATCTATTTATTCTACAATGAGTAGCAGGTGTAGTTTGTTTAACCAACATTTTCTATCTAAAGCTGTTTTGCACGCTATCAGCATTCAGAGAAGGCATATACCTTTCCTATACTAAGCTGTTTTGCATGCTTGGAATGTCTTGTGTTTCTTTCTTTGACTTATGATATCCCTTTGCACGCAGTAAGTTTGCCTGTCCTGTATGATGGGGTAGTACTGTAATGATTGTTGAAATTGGTAGCTATAAATCCACTGTCTGATGAAAATTGTGATGTGCTTCACCATAGTACTATAGTAGTGCAAACGTCCTCTATGCCCTTCAAAAGGGGTATGTTTTGCCCATCCAGCCTTTCTGTTACCTAGAAGAGCATTAGCTTTGGCAACATCAGCCTCTCTTTGATTCTCAACAAAAGTTCATTCATCCAACTAGCAGCATTAGCACCATTTCATGTTTAAACTGGTGGTCAGAGAAGCTTAAATAACCAATTCTCTTCTCCATTTTTAGGTTAAGGAGTTTGCGAGAAGATTAATTGAAGAGCAGGAACATAACTTAGAGGATATTTCACTTCGTTAGAAGGTGATGCTTACTCTCTTTCATATGTTTCTTCCACAAAGAATATTAGAAAGTACACGTTGATTCCCTTACTCCCTTGTGCGTAATAGCTTTGTTAACTTGGCTTTGTTGCATTTTTTCCAATTTGGCAGGAACTTCTCACCCATACAGGTAACTTTCCTTTTCTTTTTAGATCCAGCACCTTACAGTATTGGAGTTCAACTAGCAGATTTTGGAATCTTTTAGTTATTAAATTATTGTAGATTTACATATTCTAATTGATATAAGATTTTTACAGTAGTAACTTTGACATTTTAGGTAGAATTGCACTAAAACTGCATTTACACAAAAGAGGCCACCATGTATAATTAGGTTTCATTAATTTCCTGGCTGGTATGATACCAAAGATAAATACACTTGAGTCCCCTGTTTTTACTTTGTAAATTTGCTAGAGATTTGACATTCAATCGTTTGTTCATTTATTTTCAAGGACTGGAGACAATTTTGTGATGGTAATGGTGCTGAAAATTGGAAAATACTGTAAAATAATTTTGAATTTACAAAGTTTGTGTTCCTTTAATATTTACAAAGGTAAACATCAACAACAACACATGAAATTATACTTGGGTCTTGTTTCTAGGATTTCTATTTTAAAGAAGTTTTGAGTGTATTTTGATTAAGTCAAATACTATAAAGACTATTAATGCAAACAAAATTGAATTATCTTGAACTTTATTTTTTGTTAGAGAAGCATCAAGTGGCATGACATGGGAGGAGGTACTTGTGAATGGGGAGAAGAGAAGCATGTTTTCTATTTGGAATTCTTTTCAATAAGCATGTATTTATAATGTCGGTGTCTGAAAAACATGATATTTTCTAGTTTACTATGAGAACTTATAATTTACCTAGATGCAATGAGTTTGGGGTGCAGATTCAATACAAAATTTACTAAGTTGGTGGGGTCATTTTTTTATTTATAGAAGCCACTCTTTAAAATTAATTTGTCAATTATATCAAGTTAATTTTGGTTGAAATAACCCTTAATAGTAGAATTGAAACAAACTTGACTTTATTGATCTCTAACGAGGTATTTTGGGGGGATTTTATCTATATTCTAATTAGTATGTTTTGGTTGAAACTCTTGTTTGACTGATTCTTTTGTCTCTTATCATATTGACTTAATTGGACTTTTGTTCAGTATGACTATTCATTCAAATTCAATAGTGTATGCTTGTAATGGCATATTTTTTGACTGAAATTGATTCTAATGCGTATGATACTTTTCTTTCAATGCAGTACAATGCTATTAAATGCTCTTGAGGAGATGAAAAAGGTTGGCTTTTGGATATGCTCATGAAGATTACTTCAGTTTGACACAAATTGCTGCTTTGTCTATGTTTTTGTTTGGAAAGAGTACTTTGTTTTTTTGGATGCGTAATGGCTGTTACTAGTTGAACTGATGTGAACTTAGTACTCTATTGTTTGGATGGATAATGGCTGTTAGTACTTGAACTAATGTGGGCTTTGGAACCCATTTTGGTTAATGTGTGTTTTGATGAATTTAGAGATGTTTATAACCATATATATATATTTAAGGGTTCCACAATTTTCTGCTATGGTTGTTGAAAATGCAATAGAAGTAGGCTTTTTATGGCAAATTTCAAACATTTTAAACAAAGTTCAGTGACTACATTAGGGAAGGTTGTCACTAGCTACAAGTTCAACCAATGACAACAATTCTTGTCACTAATGAATAGGATTATAAGTGACATGTAAAAGTCATCATTGCAGATATGAAATTTTTGACGACTTTTACATTATCTATGACAAAAATACAGGTGAAGCAATGACAAGAAAAGTCGTCACAAAATGGTTTTAGTTAGTGACGAGTTTTTCTTTATCATAGAATAATATGATTCTGTGACGACTTATCTAAAGTTGTCACATGGACTCATTTGTGACATAGAATCTGTGACAACCACGTGACAACAGAAAAAGTCGTCACTTTCTCTTTATAATGACAACTTTTTGATTTTTAATGACGACATTTGGTTGTCACAAAAGCCTAATTTTCTTGTAGTGGGTTGTAAACTGTTTTATTTGAAATGAGTGAGTGAGTCCTGATGAGAGTTGGGCAGGCAGTCCGCTAACCCTAGGGTACACCCTAGGGGAAGGTAGGGTCGTCACAGAGTTATCCCTTCGGTTATATCTGAGAATGAGAACATGGATCTTCAACAATTTCCCACGGAGGAGGAGGTCAAAACAGTGGTTTTCCAAATGAATGGTGAAAGTAGTTCAGGCCCAGATGGATTTAAAGGTTCTTTTTTCACTTCTTGTTGGGATATAATAAAGGGTGACGTTGATCGGGTTGTTTGTGATTTTTTTGTTGGAGCTAAGCTGCCCTGGGGATATACATCTAAGCTGCTGGCTTTGATTCCAAAGATGCCAGGGGCGTCTTTTTTTTCTTCAGAATTTCATCCAATCAGTTTGTGTAACTTTGTGAATATGATAGCCCCACCTCACCCTAAGGCGAACCAAAGGGTTCGGTGGACCACATGCCTAGCTCTCGTCGGGACTACGGATCGGGAACAAACGTAAACCCTACCAACCGCTCAAGGAACTTCGAGAAGATAAACATTTAGAACCCAGTTGAGCCGAACTAAAATATATAATCAATCTTTAGTACAACGCTCCCACGAAAAATCAAAACGAAATGGAAGTGCCGCCAGAACTACTAAGCTAATTACATCCTGAAAAACTTGTTCCGAAAGATATTATAGTGCTCGAGCGCTACAACGACCGTTAAAAGAAACGAAACGGAAAATGAAAACAAGCCATGGATGAACAGTGACTGCCATGTCACAATCCGGCCGAAACCCAATCGAATACAGATAACGTTATATAACTCTAGAGAATAACATTTCCAAACCAAATAAAATGCATGAACATGATTAAACGATTTTATATACATACGTTTGTAATTTACAAATCGAAAGGGAAATATTTGGATCAAGGTACATTTAGGGTTTTCCAACTCCCGAGGAGCTAAACAAAAGAGTATTTACACTAGCTCATTTCATTCTTCAAAACATCAAAGTTCCAAAAAATGGTTCCTTGTAAGGAAAACAAGGATAACGGAACGGGGTGAGCTAGAAGCTCAATGAGGTACCAAAAGTATAAACAGTAGAAATCATGAGAAAACACTTTTAAGGCACATGTACAGATCAAATAAGAGAGATGAACGAACACCACAATTTAAAGGATACATGTGAGGACTCGCAAAAAAAAAAAAAAAACTATTATTTTATGCCTAATTTATGGCTTAATAAATTATTTAATTGGATTTTATTTCCAAAGAATATTTTCTAGTCTTATTAGACCTAAATACATGGTAATATAACTTCGTTATATTTTTAAAATGATTCGTTTCGAAAATTAATTTCCTAGAGCGCGTTTAGTAAAAATAGTGAATAGTACTTGGAGATTTTATCCGCGTTTTAGCACGATAAGCTTGGAATATTGGAGACTTGTACCATGGACCTAAAATAGGTAATTTTAAGCATAAATATTCAAGTGATAGTTAGTAGTGCAATCGTTATAAGAATTTTTCGAAAGTTTCGCGTTATAGCGGTAAAATGGGCGGTACGCGTTTTCACACGCGCGACTTTATTTGAGGAACTTTAGACCCTTGTTTCGAGACAATTAAGAGTGAATAATATTTATATTAACATGAGTGCATTAGAGGTTTAGTGCACTAGTGAACCAAACGCGCGAGAAAATCGAGCCTAAAAACGTGCCAAACGAGCCTCACAAGAGTTGACTTTGGAGCAATTTTTCACCACACATTTTATCTTCTTGGAGAAGCTAACTTAGATCAGAATTACACTCTCTCTTCTCTCTCCTCACAGCCGGCCAAGCTCCTCCCTCTCTCTAACTCATTTGCAACAAAAATTCTGCACACTAACCTCACTCAAAACCACCCCAAATCACCTCCAAATCACACCAAACTTGGAGACCTCTTAGCAAACCTTTTGGAGGTTGGTTTTAGCTAACAAAAGGCTGCATCTTCACGGTTTCTTGGAGCTTCAAGAGGGCCGAAATTTTCTGGTCTTGCACACCTAAGGAAGAGGTAATGATCAACCCATGAATTCTTGTCTTTTGGAGGTTATATAGCAAGATTAAGCTCATGCATGCACTTAGTTACTTGTTTATGGTGTAAAAATGTGATTGTGGGCTCTTGGAATTCCCACACTTGGGTTGTTGTTGCTGATGTGATGATTAATGGTGATTATATTGTTGGTTTAGTGATTATAATGATGCATTAGTGATGGGTAATTAGTGGAAACTTCATTGGGTGTAAGAAGCTAAACTTTCCGATTTTGCCCCTGCTATGTTCGGCCATTTCCAGGCCAAATTTTAATGGTTTAATGGCTTGGATTGGATGCTTATAGGATGTATTTGATGTGTGAAAAATTTCATTGGAAAATATTGGGGTTTGATGGAGCAAATGAATTTTTGTTCGAAACCAGCAAATCTGGAAACTGTCTCGCGTATGCCTCTGACCAGCAGTAGTATTTTGGCCATAACTCTGTCCTCGGATGTCGAAATCATGTGCCGTCGGTGGCGTTTGAAACTAGACATTCCTAGCTTTAATTTGGTATATAATGCACGTTCTGATTCCTTGTGAGCAAGCCGAACCAAATGTTTTAAGTTCGCTGTCCTGTTGCTCTGTTCATCTGGAATGAAGTGTTCAGGCAGCAACTTGATGCCCAAATTTGAACCAGATGGGTGCCGAATTTGGAAATGATTTCTTCTGTGATATTTTAACTCTATGAATGTATTTTCCAACGGCGTAAGCCATGCTCGATTTTGAGCTATAATGACTGAGTTGTGACTGAATCAAGTGAACTGCTCTGTTTTGGAAAACCCTAATGTTGGGACTGGTTTGGAACCAAATCTTGGAATGAACTTGTTAGTTGATGTTTTAGTATTAAACACTTACCAAAGATATTATGGGTGTATCTTAGACCCTTATTTCACAAATGAACCATGGTTGGATAACTTTCTTGGTTAGACGATTGCAAATTGGGAAATGCAAGTCAAAGGCAGTTTGCCTTAGGATTTTCTTGAACTTCGGTTGGCTCATTAACTACCTTACCGAAGGTATTTTTCCCCGAAATTCGATAGAGAGATACCTTCCATATAGTATTGAAACACTGCCAATTTTGGTGCCAATTCAAGTTCGTTTCGATACCTAATTAAAATTCCAAAGTTGGGGGTTCAAATCTGGAAATTCTTCTCCAGTCTTGAATTTGCTCAACTTCGGGCTACCGTATCTCGGTGCTCGAAACTCCGATTCTTGATCCGCTTGTTTTTTTCATACACTTCACTTGCAACACTAATTGAGCTGAAAATTTCAGAGGCCGGTTTGCAACGTACGAATCGTGCCGAATTTTCAAAGTTGGCCAAAAACCAACTTCGTTCTGCCATGAAAACCGACCCTGCATCTTCAAGCTCATTTTCGACCACTTTTCACTTTGATTCATGGAAAAGTGTCTTCTAGAAACTTATAGTACTCTCTAAGAGGTTTCCAACGGTATAAAGTTTTCCAATTTTCGACTTATACCGAGCGAGTTACGATTTTTCAAAGATTTATCATAAAACTGGAAAATTTTCCAATTCCAAGAAAATAGAGTTTTTCAAAAAAAAAAACTCTTTATTCTTTTATATTCTTAAACGTTTTGCTTACGATTTTCATGATAAAAACTCAAATAATATTATACCTAATAAAAGGCAAGTTGAACCTCGATTTACGTGTAATTGAGGTTCCTTTTTGCAAAATAATTCTTAGATTGTACTAGTGTACAATCTTTCTTGATAAGTGGGTTAATTGTGTGATTATCCACTACTAATTTGCCAGGCACACAAGGAGACCTTCAAGAGGATCTCACCGTGGACACTTGAACTTCCGGAAAATAATTCTTGTTGAATTGCTCGGTGAGTGTCAAGTGTATGAATTTGATACTTGCTTATTGTGATATTTGTTGAAAGTTTTAAAAATAAGGGCGGGTGTGTACTTTATCGCACTCGTTCTAATTTCAAATGAATGAATGGAATGTCTTGAATGAATGAATGAAATGCAATGTTATGTCATGAATGCTTGTGTCGTTGGAGTGAACCTCCTCGACTTTCAAATGAATGGGGGACGCCCAAACTCATAGGCCGTCCTTAGACTCGAGCCAGCAATGGGCTTGGTCGGGGATTCGAACGAGCCATGAGATTATAAGCTCGACCTAATAAGAGGTCTTGCTTGGCATACTTGTAGAGTATCGCCCAATAATAGACTTGTGGGCCCTTGAGGTGTACGGTGGACGGAGGGAAGTAAGTGGTGATCTACGGAAATGGAAATACCGACCCGGTTGACAGGAGGGTCAATGCGGGAAGGTATACGAATGACAACGGCAGATCGAGTGGAACTTAGCTCCTGAGAGCTACTATATCCTTGAATTGTTTCTGATTACTTTTCCTGTTTGAATAATTGATTATTGAAAAGACATGGTTTTATTCATTAAATTTGGGTTTGTTATTTGACTAAGTGCTTGCATGTGTGTTCTTGGCCTCACGAGCGTTTAGCTCACCCTATAGTTTTGTTTTCCTTAACAGGACCGACTCTGGGAGAAATATGGAGAAATTATCCGTTGTAGTTTTGTTAAGACTCCTGTTATGTATTTTGACTAGGCCCTGGTTTGGGTTGTACTTTTGGAAATTGTAAACTTGAAAAGTTTGGGCCCTGATGTGTACTTTGAATTTAAGTCGTTTCATGATTACCCGATGTACTGGATATACATTAAGTGACTTATTAAGCTTGAACGCTTCCGCATTATTGTATTCATGTTGCTCTCGTCGAAGTGTTTAGTTCGATTTTAAATGGAATGGATTTGCTCGAGTCCTGGCGTGAGCTGGGCAGGCGTCCGCGGATACCCTTTGGTCCGCCTTAGGGAGATGTGGGGCGTCACAGTTGGTATCAGAGCACTAGGTTAGAGGTCTATATGGGAGACATATTGGATACTCTACCTTTAAGACTCGATATGGGATGACTTAATCCTACCCTAAGTGATACTTGAGGCGAGCTAGCAACTAAGTTAGTCCTACCTCAAGTGACGATTGGGATGAACCAACGATTAAGTTAGGCATGCATTGCAGGATATTGGAATTAGGTAGTGATTTAAGTTTCTAACCCGAAAGGTATTATTATTGTTATTATTTTGCAGGGATGGCTGATGGAAACGGAGCCCCGGCAGCTAATGGGAATGGCCATGCGAATGGTCATTACGTGCCCCTTAGGACTATCTACTACCGACCTATAGCAGGAGGAGTTCGTGTACGCTACTCACCGCATGATAGATACCCTCGATGTTCGTGTAGGTTGACTTTTGCCTACCCGGACTATGTGGTGCTTGCTTTGGACGACGAGCGTCGTCAGTTGGTGGATGCCAACCGTGATTTACAGGCCGAGGTAGATGAGCTTAGGCAGATGGTTGGCGCTCAGGGTGAGCGGATTGCTGAGCTTGAGGAGGTGCTAGAGGGTGAGGTAGCCACGTCTGCAGTGGTTAACCAGGAGCTTCGGGATACTAGGGCTCGACTCGTTAGGTTAGCACGGGATGTCCGTACTCGGGCTTCCGAGATGCTGGTTGATGCTACTAGTCTGGTTGAGGACGCTACTGCAGTGATTCCTGAGGATGAGGAGGAGGATCCGGAGGAGGATCCCGAGGAGGAGGTTCCTCCTGATAGCCCTGCTATGGACTAGGATCTTGGTCGTTGACCTCTTTTGACTTTTGATGCGTACAGTTAGGACTAGTTAGGGTGACGCGAGTGCTGAGGCCATTGTATTTTGCATGCTTGTGTGGCCTACTTTTGGGCACTTGTTCTTACTTTAGTCTTCTGTGACTAGAAGTATACTTCTGAGCACCTGTGTGCTATATTTTGTGAATTGTCCCTAACTTGCTAATTGTACGAACTTGACCTGCCTATAAATGTAAATTATTGTTAATTTCAATGCTTTCTTGGTTAGTTCTAAATTTGATAAAATTCTTGTTTTCTGCTTAAATTAATTTATTTCTTGCACTAGGCACGTTTAGACTAATGGAAGGATTAAGGAGTGGTCGAGGCCGTGGACGAGCGTCTAGACAGGCCCAACCTCAGGGGGATGACCAGGGATCGGCAACTGGACCGACCCAGGGACAGGAAAACGTTGAGGGTAACCAAGTGGCTACTGCCATCAATAGGATGACTGATATCCTAGAACGTCTAGCGGAGAGACAGGGTCCTGGACCATTTAACCAACCTGGGGGCCAGGATAGAGGAGAGGATAGAGCCCTGGAAAGATTCCTAAAGTTTAATCCGCCTAAGTTTATGGGTGAACCTGACCCCGAAGTAGCGGAGAATTGGTTAGAAAGGATGACCAACATATTCGCCGCTCTAGACTATACTGAGGATAGGCGAGTGAACTTTGCTGCCTTTCAATTTGAGGGAATAGCCCGTGCTTGGTGGGATTTGATAAAAGGAAAATGGGAAAGAGCTCAAACCCCTTGGACTTGGGAGAATTTCACAAGGGAGTTTAATGAAAAGTTTCTTCCGCCCTTGATCCAAGAGAAAAGGGAGGACGAATTTATTAAGTTGAAACAAGGAACCCTTACTGTCGCAGAGTATGAAGGGAAGTTCACTAAACTTTCCAAATACGCTCCTGAGTTAGTAGCCGATGAACGGAGAAGGATTAGAAGGTTCATACAGGGACTTAATGTGGAACTTCAGGAGGGCCTGGCTGCAGCCCAAATCTCTACTTTTACTGAGGCTTTAGAGAAAGCGCAAAGGGTTGAGAATGCAAGATCTCAAGTGAGGGATTTCCACAATAGAAAGAGGAATTTCCCTAGTCGCACTACTGGGCAGACCAGTAAGTTTGTTCACCCTTCTAAAAAGGGAAGAGGGGAAGGGGGAACGAGAACTGCTGGAGCTTCTAGGGGAGCTCTATCTAGGGGAGGTCGTAGCGGGACGACTCAAGCTAGGGGAGCACCATCTGTTGGATCGACTGTGACCCCTCAAGTTACTTGTGGGTATTGTGGTAAACCCAACCACTCTGAGAATGACTGCTGGAGAAAGCTGGGAAAATGCTTACTGTGTGGGAGCACTGAGCATCAGATTGCAAGTTGTCCGAAATCGTCAAAGACAGGGGGAAGCCTGCAGAGACCTGAAAAATCAACCTCTAAGCAGACCAGTGCCGGAGGGAGTCGACCGAAAGTACCGGCTAGGGTCTACGCATTGGACTATCCACAAGCTCCAGATGCGACCGAAGTGGTCGAAGGTACAATTCCAATCTTTCACCGCCTAGCTAGGGTTTTAATTGATCCGGGTGCAACGCACTCTTTTGTAAACCCTGATTTCATGAGTGGAATAGACTTGAAGCCAATTAAGTTACCATATGACTTGGAGGTTAAAACACCCACTGGGGACAAAAGTCTAATTGCTAATATGGTGTATAAGAATAGTGAAATTTGCGTGAGGGAAAGAAAATTGCTGGCCGATTTGATAGGCTTAGCGATTAAAGGATATGATGTGATCCTAGGGATGGATTGGTTAGCCCGTTATAATGCTCAACTGAATTGTAGGACGAAAATGGTAGAATTGTGTATTCCAGGGGAAGCAACCTTGAAATTGGATGTGAGGGGTAAGTTAGCCTCGTCTGCACTTATTTCGGGAATTCGGGCTAGAAAGTTGTTAAGTAAAGGAGCTCAAGGGTATTTGGCTTTTCTTATTAATACTCCTAGCGATAAAGTGAATCTGGAGGACACACCGGTAGTAAAAGAATTTTCTGATGTTTTTCCTGAAGAATTGGAGTCTCTACCTCCGGAACGGGAAATAGCTTTTAAAATTAATTTAACTCCGGGAACAGCACCTATATCAAGGACACCATACAGGATGGCTCCAGCTGAGTTGAAGGAGTTGAAGTTACAATTACAGGATTTGTTGGAACGAGGTTTTATACGAGAGAGTGATTCTCCGTGGGGAGCCCCAGTTTTGTTTGTAAAGAAGAAAGATGGGAGTCTGAGGTTATGTATAGATTATCGAGGTTTAAATGATGTTACGATTAAGAATAAATACCCACTACCCCACATCGATGAACTGTTTGATCAATTGCAAGGGGCGGTAGTGTTTTCAAAGTTGGATCTAAGGCAAGGTTACTATCAATTGAGGATTTTGGAAAAGGACATACCTAAGACTGCTTTCAACTCGAGGTATGGGCACTTCGAGTTTGCAGTGATGCCTTTTGGGTTAACCAATGCACCTGCCGCTTTCATGGATTTAATGCATAGGGTTTTTAAGCCTTACTTGGATCAATTCGTGGTGATTTTCATTGATGACATTTTAGTGTATTCTAAGAATGTGAAAGATCATGAGAAACATTTGAGAATTGTTTTACAAATCTTGAGGGAACATCAGCTATATGCTAAGTTTAGCAAGTGTGAATTCTGGCTGAAGGAAGTGACTTTCCTAGGGCATATAATTTCTAAGGATGGGATTAAAGTGGATCCAGCTAAAGTGGAAGCTGTTTCGAAATGGAAACGACCGGAAAACCCAACGGAAGTTCGGAGTTTTATAGGATTGGCAGGATATTACCGGAGATTCATCCAGGATTTTTCGAAAATTGCTGGACCTATGACTGAGTTGACCAAGAAAAATGGAAAGTTTATTTGGAGTTCTAAGTGTGAAGGAAGTTTTCAGGAGTTGAAAAGACGGTTGACTAGAGCGCCTGTTCTAGCTCTACCAAATGGACATGATAGTTTTGTGGTTTACACAGATGCATCTAAGGAAGGTTTGGGATGTGTTTTGATGCAAAATGATAAAGTGATAGCTTATGCCTCTAGAAAATTGAAGCCGCATGAAGGGAACTATCCGACCCATGATTTGGAGTTAGCGGCTGTGGTCTTTGCTTTGAAGAAATGGAGACACTATTTATACGGAGTGACATTTGAGGTTTTTACAGATCACAAAAGCCTTAAGTACTTATTTTCTCAGAAGGAGCTGAATTTAAGGCAACGTAGATGGATGGAATTTTTGGAAGATTATGACTGCACGATTAAGTACCATCCTGGAAAGGCCAATGTAGTGGCCGATGCTTTGAGCCGTCAGGTACAAATGGCTGGATTGATGGTTAAGGAATTTCGATTGTTGGAAGAAGTTAGCTATTGGAATCCCCGATTAGAACCAAGGAAAGTGATTTTGGGGAATATTGTGATAACCTCCACTTTATTGGGACGTATTAAGGAATCTCAGGAAAAGGACCCTGAAATGCAAAAGTTGGTGGAGAAAGTCAAGATGGGAGACCAGACCGATTTCACTTTGGGATCAGATGGAATATTGAGATTTCGAAATCGGGTGGTTATGCCAAAGGATGAAGGACTTAGAAAAGAAGTTTTGGAAGAGGCACACCGATCAAAGTTTACAGTACATCCAGGAGGGAACAAAATGTACCAAGACTTGAAAGGTCTATATTGGTGGAAAAATATAAAGAAGGAAATTGCCCAATTTGTCCAGACATGCTTGGTTTGTCAACAGGTTAAAGCCGAACATCAGAAACCATCTGGGCTTTTGCAACCTCTAGAAATACCTGAGTGGAAATGGGAAAATATTACCATGGATTTTGTATCAGGCTTACCAAGGACACAGAGAGGCCATGATGCCATTTGGGTGATAGTAGATAGATTGACTAAATCGACTCATTTTCTGCCGATTAATATGAAATATCCATTGGAGAAGTTGGCCAGATTGTACTTGGATGAGATCATCAGATTACATGGTATACCTGTGAGTATTGTGTCAGATAGGGATCCAAGATTTGTTTCGAGGTTTTGGCAAAAGATGCAAGAAGTGTTGGGGACTAAGTTGAACTTTAGTACCACCTATCATCCCCAGACTGATGGACAATCTGAAAGAACAATTCAAACTCTTGAGGACATGTTGAGGACTTGTGTACTGGACTTTGGAGAGAGTTGGAGTAAGTTTTTAACTTTAGTGGAATTTGCCTATAACAATAGTTTCCACTCTTCTATTCAAATGGCTCCATACGAAGCACTTTATGGTCGGAAGTGTAGATCCCCAATTTGTTGGGATGAAGTAGGTGAACGGAAAATCTTAGACACGACTATTGTATCTTGGATTGAGGAGGCTAATGAGAAGGTGAAATTGATACGGCAAAGAATTCAAACCGCTCAGAGTAGACAAAAGAGTTATGCCGATAATCGGAGGAAGGATTTGGAGTTCACTGTTGGAGATATGGTATTTCTCAAGATTACGCCTTTAAAAGCAAGTTTGATGTCCGGAAAAGGGAAGAAACTACAACCAAGGTTTGTAGGGCCTTATAAGATTATTCAGCGAGTTGGGAATGTAGCCTATAAGCTGGAATTACCACCGAGTTTATCTCGTATTCATAACGTGTTTCATGTGTCCATGCTTAAGAAGTATCATCCAGACCCCTCTCATGTTTTACAACCGGAGAATATTGAGATTGATGAAACCCTGACCTATGAGGAGAGACCGGTAAAACTTCTGGATCGAAAGGTAAAGGAATTGAGGAACAAGCAGATACCACTAGTGAAAGTTTTATGGAAAAACCATGGAGTAGAAGAAGCAACATGGGAAGTTGAAGAGACAATCAAGGAGAAGTATCCAGACTTGTTCATCGACCAAGGTAAATTTCGAGGACGAAATTTTCTTAAGGGGGAGAGGATGTGAGGACTCGCAAAAAAAAAAAAAAAAACTATTATTTTATGCCTAATTTATGGCTTAATAAATTATTTAATTGGATTTTATTTCCAAAGAATATTTTCTAGTCTTATTAGACCTAAATACATGGTAATATAACTTCGTTATATTTTTAAAATGATTCGTTTCGAAAATTAATTTCCTAGAGCGCGTTTAGTAAAAATAGTGAATAGTACTTGGAGATTTTATCCGCGTTTTAGCACGATAAGCTTGGAATATTGGAGACTTGTACCATGGACCTAAAATAGGTAATTTTAAGCATAAATATTCAAGTGATAGTTAGTAGTGCAATCGTTATAAGAATTTTTCGAAAGTTTCGCGTTATAGCGGTAAAATGGGCGGTACGCGTTTTCACACGCGCGACTTTATTTGAGGAACTTTAGACCCTTGTTTCGAGACAATTAAGAGTGAATAATATTTATATTAACATGAGTGCATTAGAGGTTTAGTGCACTAGTGAACCAAACGCGCGAGAAAATCGAGCCTAAAAACGTGCCAAACGAGCCTCACAAGAGTTGACTTTGGAGCAATTTTTCACCACACATTTTATCTTCTTGGAGAAGCTAACTTAGATCAGAATTACACTCTCTCTTCTCTCTCCTCACAGCCGGCCAAGCTCCTCCCTCTCTCTAACTCATTTGCAACAAAAATTCTGCACACTAACCTCACTCAAAACCACCCCAAATCACCTCCAAATCACACCAAACTTGGAGACCTCTTAGCAAACCTTTTGGAGGTTGGTTTTAGCTAACAAAAGGCTGCATCTTCACGGTTTCTTGGAGCTTCAAGAGGGCCGAAATTTTCTGGTCTTGCACACCTAAGGAAGAGGTAATGATCAACCCATGAATTCTTGTCTTTTGGAGGTTATATAGCAAGATTAAGCTCATGCATGCACTTAGTTACTTGTTTATGGTGTAAAAATGTGATTGTGGGCTCTTGGAATTCCCACACTTGGGTTGTTGTTGCTGATGTGATGATTAATGGTGATTATATTGTTGGTTTAGTGATTATAATGATGCATTAGTGATGGGTAATTAGTGGAAACTTCATTGGGTGTAAGAAGCTAAACTTTCCGATTTTGCCCCTGCTATGTTCGGCCATTTCCAGGCCAAATTTTAATGGTTTAATGGCTTGGATTGGATGTTTATAGGATGTATTTGATGTGTGAAAAATTTCATTGGAAAATATTGGGGTTTGATGGAGCAAATGAATTTTTGTTCGAAACCAGCAAATCTGGAAACTGTCTCGCGTATGCCTCTGACCAGCAGTAGTATTTTGGCCATAACTCTGTCCTCGGATGTCGAAATCATGTGCCGTCGGTGGCGTTTGAAACTAGACATTCCTAGCTTTAATTTGGTATATAATGCACGTTCTGATTCCTTGTGAGCAAGCCGAACCAAATGTTTTAAGTTCGCTGTCCTGTTGCTCTGTTCATCTGGAATGAAGTGTTCAGGCAGCAACTTGATGCCCAAATTTGAACCAGATGCGTGCCGAATTTGGAAATGATTTCTTCTGTGATATTTTAACTCTATGAATGTATTTTCCAACGGCGTAAGCCATGCTCAATTTTGAGCTATAATGACTGAGTTGTGACTGAATCAAGTGAACTGCTCTGTTTTGGAAAACCCTAATGTTGGGACTGGTTTGGAACCAAATCTTGGAATGAACTTGTTAGTTGATGTTTTAGTATTAAACACTTACCAAAGATATTATGGGTGTATCTTAGACCCTTATTTCACAAATGAACCATGGTTGGATAACTTTCTTGGTTAGACGATTGCAAATTGGGAAATGCAAGTCAAAGGCAGTTTGCCTTAGGATTTTCTTGAACTTCGGTTGGCTCATTAACTACCTTACCGAAGGTATTTTTCCCCGAAATTCGATAGAGAGATACCTTCCATATAGTATTGAAACACTGCCAATTTTGGTGCCAATTCAAGTTCGTTTCGATACCTAATTAAAATTCCAAAGTTGGGGGTTCAAATCTGGAAATTCTTCTCCAGTCTTGAATTTGCTCAACTTCGGGCTACCGTATCTCGGTGCTCGAAACTCCGATTCTTGATCCGCTTGTTTTTTTCATACACTTCACTTGCAACACTAATTGAGCTGAAAATTTCAGAGGCCGGTTTGCAACGTACGAATCGTGCCGAATTTTCAAAGTTGGCCAAAAACCAACTTCGTTCTGCCATGAAAACCGACCCTGCATCTTCAAGCTCATTTTCGACCACTTTTCACTTTGATTCATGGAAAAGTGTCTTCTAGAAACTTATAGTACTCTCTAAGAGGTTTCCAACGGTATAAAGTTTTCCAATTTTCGACTTATACCGAGCGAGTTACGATTTTTCAAAGATTTATCATAAAACTGGAAAATTTTCCAATTCCAAGAAAATAGAGTTTTTCAAAAAAAAAAACTCTTTATTCTTTTATATTCTTAAACGTTTTGCTTACGATTTTCATGATAAAAACTCAAATAATATTATACCTAATAAAAGGCAAGTTGAACCTCGATTTACGTGTAATTGAGGTTCCTTTTTGCAAAATAATTCTTAGATTGTACTAGTGTACAATCTTTCTTGATAAGTGGGTTAATTGTGTGATTATCCACTACTAATTTGCCAGGCACACAAGGAGACCTTCAAGAGGATCTCACCGTGGACACTTGAACTTCCGGAAAATAATTCTTGTTGAATTGCTCGGTGAGTGTCAAGTGTATGAATTTGATACTTGCTTATTGTGATATTTGTTGAAAGTTTTAAAAATAAGGGCGGGTGTGTACTTTATCGCACTCGTTCTAATTTCAAATGAATGAATGGAATGTCTTGAATGAATGAATGAAATGCAATGTTATGTCATGAATGCTTGTGTCGTTGGAGTGAACCTCCTCGACTTTCAAATGAATGGGGGACGCCCAAACTCATAGGCCGTCCTTAGACTCGAGCCAGCAATGGGCTTGGTCGGGGATTCGAACGAGCCATGAGATTATAAGCTCGACCTAATAAGAGGTCTTGCTTGGCATACTTGTAGAGTATCGCCCAATAATAGACTTGTGGGCCCTTGAGGTGTACGGTGGACGGAGGGAAGTAAGTGGTGATCTACGGAAATGGAAATACCGACCCGGTTGACAGGAGGGTCAATGCGGGAAGGTATACGAATGACAACGGCAGATCGAGTGGAACTTAGCTCCTGAGAGCTACTATATCCTTGAATTGTTTCTGATTACTTTTCCTGTTTGAATAATTGATTATTGAAAAGACATGGTTTTATTCATTAAATTTGGGTTTGTTATTTGACTAAGTGCTTGCATGTGTGTTCTTGACCTCACGAGCGTTTAGCTCACCCTATAGTTTTGTTTTCCTTAACAGGACCGACTCTGGGAGAAATATGGAGAAATTATCCGTTGTAGTTTTGTTAAGACTCCTGTTATGTATTTTGACTAGGCCCTGGTTTGGGTTGTACTTTTGGAAATTGTAAACTTGAAAAGTTTGGGCCCTGATGTGTACTTTGAATTTAAGTCGTTTCATGATTACCCGATGTACTGGATATACATTAAGTGACTTATTAAGCTTGAACGCTTCCGCATTATTGTATTCATGTTGCTCTCGTCGAAGTGTTTAGTTCGATTTTAAATGGAATGGATTTGCTCGAGTCCTGGCGTGAGCTGGGCAGGCGTCCGCGGATACCCTTTGGTCCGCCTTAGGGAGATGTGGGGCGTCACAATACAAGTGGCTCTCAGGAGCCAAATCCCCGTTGCAATACTTGATCCAACCTTGTTGACCCTCCGTCAACGTTTAATGAAACACACATGTCTGTAGACCCCGTTTATGCCAAAATCCCGATCACCAAACATACCTCTTACCGGGCCCGAATGCCAAACAAGAACAGGAATGGTAATACTTGAGTATACTGGAAATCTAGAGTCTCCAATACCCAAATGTTTTCTAGGAACAGGCACCCATGGATTGTCAAATTTTCTCGACCAAGCCCTTGCTGGCTCGATCCAATTGACTCCCCATGAGGCTAACAGGAAAGTCATTGGATGCACTTCCAAAGGACATTATAATAGGCGCAGGTAATAAATTCAAGTATATACAAGAAACAAGTCACACAGGCCAGAGAACGAGTGCGATAAAGTACACACTCGTCTCGTACAAAATAAACAGTCGGTAAGGACATTCAAATAGCAATATAGATAACCAGTTTAACAATAATTCAGGGGAGTGGTACACTCACCAGTTAAAGCAAAGATACATCAAAAGTTTCAACCAAGGTAGGGCTCTAATCACTAAGAAACCCTAGAATAACCAAGGTAAACAATTATGGTTCCCACAGTCACAAATCCAGTAAATAAAATGCACAAATGAGGCTTGACTACAAGTCATAGACCTCGTCAAATAATTACCCATTCAAGTGTGCAAAACATGATTTTGGAACGAAAAGGTAACATGAAGACCTAGGGTTCGAACAACCCCAAAAGCCCTTCTTAAATGTATCCCAAACCAAACCAAACTCGAAGAAATTCAACACTCCCAAAAATTGGACAGCATATCCCCTACATTTCCTTACTTTTCCATCCTGCAAGCAACACCAATTCATCTCAAATCAACCACATACACATCATAGACTATAAAATACACCTTTCGGTACAATAAGCACAACTGAAGCTACACTTATCAGATTGAAATGAATCTTATGGAGTTTCGAAGCCAAAAAATATACCTACATTTCTTATGAAGACCTCCAAAGCCAAATCATGCATTTTCATGGTCAAAAATGGAAATCCCCACGAAAACAGAAATCTGCCCGCGAAACAGGGTTCATGGACAATCAAGGGTATTTTGGTCATTTAATTGGTCACAGTGCTCTGGTTGAGTTGAAATTTTACAGGCAGGTATAAAACATCATTTCCTACAACTTTAATGTTTTAAGCTAAGGCTGATTCGGCCTCCATCATGGCCGAACAGACCCGGGCAGAACAAGGTTAGTTGAAACCCTAAACTGGAATTTTTGCGCCAAACCAGAAATTTTCCGCAACCAATCATACCCAACATATACCAACTCCATTTTACACTATAACAAACCATCAATCCATGACTAAACAATAATTACTATATAAAAACAATAAAATCAATAATAAATCAAAAATCTATGAAAACTCCACTTCCAACCATCAAACCTGCTACAAATCACACATATTTAGTCACAAACGCCACTAATGGACCATTATTAAGAACAAACTATGAATTTATACACACCATACCTTGATACCTCAAGAAAAGTAATAGCTTAGGTTTCTTCCTTCCAAATTGACTCCACAAACACCTTGGAAACTATCTTGGCTAACACTTTTATGGAGTGATTAGAACTCTTGATGGTTAGAACTCAAGGATTGAGGAAGAAATTGACGTGGAAAATGATGGCTTCTCTTGTATTTTTGCTCCAAGAGGTTCGGCTAAGGCAAGCTTAAAATGGAAAGAAATTGGTCAATTTTGAGATTTAGTAAAGGTGATGAAAATTAGTCAAAGTCCAACTTGCAATAGGGTCATGACACTTGGCCCTTCTTAAGTTTATTCTTATCCCTTTGTCTACCAAGCTTAACCTAGATAACTATCCTCTAATTATCTCCTCACACCTTGTAAAATAATATCCCTCAATATGACACTTAACCTAGTCGTCAAAATTTTATCGCACTTACCACGCTAGCGGGTCCCACGCCCTTAATACACTTCCAAATTAACCCGAACTAACTTATACTAGAAAAATGTTTTGAAAAACTATATTCACTGATAAAATCTCTGGAAAATCAATATAATAGGGTTAAATGAAGAAAATGCATGCAATAAAATAAAATAAAATATTATAAAATAAAGAAAATTTATGGGTCCTCACACTCTCTCCCCCTTAACGAAATTTCGTTCTCGAAATTTTCTTAGCACCAGGATGTATAAAATCTAATGTAAATGGCGGATCGTACCTTCTACGTCCTCAGACGGGGTCAGGGGCTTGATGTGACTCTAGGGAATACACCCGAGCCGACACCTTTGGTCCAGTCCCTTCCTCCTTTGACCGGTTAGAGTTGGTCTTGGTTGATTGTCGATTCCCAATCCCTTCGCTAGCTCGGCCTGGGCAATTAGTGATTTGATGATCTGCACTCCCGTAACGTAGACATTTTCTTTCTTTCTTCCAGCAGACATCCTCCGTGTGATTCGGCTTTCCACAGTATTCGCAGGGACCATGGGAAGCAGAGCTCGAGCCTCTCTGTGAAGCATCACTTGACATTCCAAGAAATCTTAACCCTCCAGTTCCCTTTCCGAGCTTGGGAGGTGTACTCGTATCCTCTTGTCCTATGCTACTTTCAGGAATAGCTCTTTTCCTTGCTTGAAAGGTTCTAACTTGTAACCTTGCGCTTTCAACTCATTGAGCTTTTTCCATCGCTTCACTGAATGCACTCAGTTGGGCTACATCCAGATCCTTCTGAATCTCAACATTTAACCCCTGGACAAAATGCCTTATCCTCCTTTGCTCAGTCACGATCAGCTTGGGAGCGAACTTCGACAACCTAGTGAATTGGCTCTCACATTCGGCAACAGTCTGAGCTCCCTGGCGAAACCTAATGAACTCATCTTCTTTCTTTTCTTGAATTAGGGGTGGGAAATACTTCGCGTTGAACTCTATCATGAAGTTCGCCCACATTCTCGGTCTTTGTGCTTTTTTCCATTTCAATCTTATTATATTCCACCAAGAATGGGCTGCTCCCTCCAGTTGGAAGACAGCAAATGTCACTTGTCTTTCCTCCGTATAGTGCAACGCCGCAAAAATATCAATCATCTTCTCTAGCCACCGCTCGGCCACATCAGGGTCTGGTACTCTACGCCTATTCCATTAATTGCTTTTTTCGATACTGGTGCTTCTTTATCCATCATGAAAAAAGACGTTCGAGGGTCCTATCTTCCACCTCTATATGGTTACCTGGGTTTTCAGGTTGAAGAATAAGGTTTTGGCCCTAATACTCGATTACGTGAGCTAAAAGATCAGTCATGCGCTGGATAGCGGCAGCTACTTGAACGTTAGGATCTACTCCAAGTTCAGGGTTGGGTTCAGGCATTGGTTCCCGATTTTCCCCTTCATTCGAGGGTTGCCTAGGTCCACGGCCCCGGCCTCGTCCACTATGTGTTTCTTCCATTGGATTAACTAATTTAGGCTCGAGGCGCGAATACAAGATACAAACTAGTGAGGTCAGTCAATCAGACATACATATAATACGTCTGCATCAATTCAAAAGCAAATATACATATAACACGACTATATCAAACAAATCACACAGTAACAATCAGTCAGATACAAATAAAGGAAATCCTATGGAAGTAAGGGCATCATTCAATAGTACATACTACGAACTAGACCAAGAGTACAAGAGCAACTGATGAAAAGCTTCCCCCCTAGGGTTCCATCCGTAATCTACAAGAAATCACAATTTATCTCTTAGGCAGGGTTAATCATTCACAGATCATATAAAGTTCCATAGAATCAGATATCTAATTCACCCAAGTCATTTCTAACCTAGGCTTTCATCCCTTTTCGTATTCGGGTACGAGAATCCAAAATAAGATAATTCACCACTCGAGCTGGCCAGTCCCAAGAGTAAATCATCTATATTTGTAATTCCTACTTGACATATGTATCTACAGTCTCCAAGTACCAGAATAATGTTTTGAAACCTATAATACACCATGATTCATAGCTTATGCTCCAAAGAGTACTTAGTTCCTTACACTCATTCACATGAGCAAGACCACAACACCACTTGGCCCTAAGCTTACTCCACGCACAGACCACACGAAGCGGCTCTGATACCACCTGTGACAGCCCCACCTCACCCTAAGATGAACCAAAGGGTTCGGCGGACCACCTGCCCAACTCTCGCCGGGACTACGGATCGGGAACAAACGTAAACCCTACCAACTGCTCAAGAAACTTCAAGAAGATAAACATTTAGAACCCAGTTGAGCCGAACTAAAGTATATAATCAATCTTTGGTAAACGCTCCCACGAAAAATCAAAACAAAATGGAAGTGCTGCCAGAACTACTAAGCTAATTACATCCTGAAAAACTTGTTCCGAAAGATAATACAGTGCTCGAGTGTGACGTCCCCGCTTCTCCCAAGGGCGAACCCTAGGGTATCGGCGGGACGCCTGCCTAGCTCACGCTAGGACTCAAAGTTTCAAAACAATAGAACTAGATAAACCCACAAGCGTACTATTCACAATATATCTAACGCGAAAAGAGTTCTATTTACATTCCCAAAAGTAGCTATTCAAATCACTATTTACATTATAATAATAACCAACAGAAGATGGACCCTAAGATGGGTCCTTATACAAATCACCAAAACAAAAAGGAACATCTTAACTATTCAACTAATACAAACTAAACCTAACTATACTAGCGGCAGTGTCCCAAAGTTCCCCGCGTCATCCCCTGCTAAGGAAAACAAAGGAAACGCGGTAAGCTAGAAGCTTAGTAAGTAAACAGGGGTAAAAGCATAAATTTCACATTTAAATGAACAACTATTGCACAAAATGTCAAGTCAAGTACAAAAGTAACAATACAAAGGAAGGATACAGGTTGGCTCCAAAGCCAAGTCATTTGCCATGCGTGATCTCCTGTCGACACTCCGTCGACCATAAATAAGGTCCATAGAACTCCACTTGTACACCCACCGAACACCTTATCACCCTCACTAGCCAGTCACCACACTAACTTGTCTGGGCGAACGAAATCACAAACTTGAGCTTGAGTCACAAGCTCGGGTCACAAACTTGGTTCACAACTGGAACCTACGAACTTGGTGACCTCAGACTAGGTTGGACTGGCTCCGACCAAGCCCCCGCCGGCTCGAATAGTCCATCCAGGTCATGAGATCGGGCCCACAACTTCAACATATTTCACGAACTCACGAAAGTTCCCCGAGCTCCAAGCTCAAGGGGTTCAAACCCAAAATAATTCATTTAGACTTGTCATGTATAAATATGCATGTAAATTAGGGTTTAGGTCGAGTGCGATGAAGTACACCCTCGCCTAGGTACCCTTTCATTCACCTGAAACACATAAGTAAGTTATGTACAAAATGGCCTGAATACTTACCCAAAATACAAAAGTAGTACAAGGGCAAAATCACTTCGCGCGTGTTTGTTAGTAGTGGGCCCCACCGGCTCCGCCTAGCTCACCACCGTCTGAAAAAGAAGATTGTATCACATTTTATCACAAACGGCCACTAATTTGCCCAAAACAAGCAAAACAGCAAAATCGGCACATGCAAGTGCGGAAACGGCAAAAAGGGGCGCACGCGCGCGCGCGGAACGGCAAACGGAAATGGCCAAATCTGCCATCTCAAACCGTTTTGATCAAAGATTAGACTAGGAATATCCGATGAAGGTGAATGAAACACCGTTTTGAAGCTATGAGGAAGGGATACAATTCTCCTGAAGACACCTTAATCTAAATCTGAATGGAAGCAAGTCGAAATTATGGAAAACAGTACCAGAAATTTACGTCTTAAGGTGACGAACAGGGTTTGTTTACTGGACCATAACTCACAGCTCACAAATCCAAATCAAGAAATTCCAAAGGTGTTAGAAAGATAAGACATAAGGCTATAACTTTCATGTTTGGATCAAAAGCTGAATCAGTACAGAGCATGGAGGAAAATGGGTCCAAACATTCCTGTCAGAACTGTCCAAATTCGAAGGCAGTTCTGACAACCAATCTTGTTTTGGTCATAACTGAAGCTACAGGACTCGGATTTGGATGAACTTTATACCGTTTCGAAGCTAACAGAAAGGGTTAAAATGTTGAAGAAGGCCACTCAGTCCAGTTTGTCGCGCCCCATTTTTTGATAAGAAAAATAAATCGTTTGAGAAAGATGTATTGTTTCAATTTTGATTGGAAAATGATTTTTGTGAGTTGAAAAGACATGGGTCTCAACGGGACTTTGGAAAGCGACGATTTGACCCAAAAAATAGTTTTAAAAAGGGTTTTGAAATGAAAAGTTTGGAGCCGCCACTTGGTAATGATTTAAGGTGTACCAAGTCACCTAAAAATGAATTAAGTAATAATAAACCCTTTTTAAAACGACTCCTAGTCTACGTAAAACAAAGAAAAAGGTTCGGGAGTCACGTTTGACAAAGGGGAAGGCAAGGATAGACTCCAAGGCACCCCTTTGACCTAGCCAAGGCTAGTTGCGTAACTTAACCCTAACTTTCCTGACTTTCTACCCAGGGTATGTATTGCATGTTGGATTATGCCTATATGAATGCGAAAACGAAAAAATGCAATCCTAAATTCTACGATGTCTCTCGTGAGGTTTTTGGTCCCAAACCACATGAATTGTGGCGGTCAATAAAGGGAAACCTCATAGAGGTCGATTGATGCAAATGGTGACTAAAGTGCGAGTGTGCAAGTGTATGAAAAGATTCGTGTATGAAATGGTGTAAAAAAACAAGGTGTTTGTGTGCACATGTGTAATGAAAGTTCACGTGTGAATTTGGATGAAAAATCAAAGTATTAGTGTGTGAGTGTGTAAAGAAAGTGCACATGTGAATTTGGATGAAAAATCAAAGTATTAGTGTGTGCAAATGAATGAAGATAGGATTATAAATATATATGTGAAATTTGAATTCTACTTGTGGAGTAAGATGAGTAAAACATAGTGAAAAATATGGATTGAGAAATGTGGAAAGAAAAAGTGATTAAAAGAGCATGGAAGTGAGAAAAAATGAAAGTATGTCCCTAAGGGAATGCAACAAATTGGGTACGGGGATGACGCCTAATTTTCGACTTTGATTTTCCCTCGGATTAGAAGGTAAAACTAGCGTGCTAAGGCTATCGAGTAGCCACACTCGCTCGTTTCCCTTATCAAGAGGGGATTTTCACGCAAATGAACCCTAACTAGCATGAGATGCAAGTCCTAAAGTGAAGGGGTTTGAGGAACATACCAAGTGATAAACTAAGGAAAAATGCGTGATATGTGGTGATCATGCACTTAATGAAAAAGGGAAAAAAAACCTATTGGGTCTAGCATTGGACTAGCCCATTCTATGAATTCCGACTAGCGTTGGACTAGTGGAAACGATAAAAGAAGCCACAACTAGCGTTGGACTAGTGTGGTGACGTACATTCATCCATTCCATTCATCTATACTACAAAAAGCGAGTAGACATGCGAATCACTTATAAACACGTAGCACATAACACTTAGCATGCTTGACTAGATGCAAAATCCTAATAAAGCATTTAACATATAACACATAGGCATGCAACCATTACATTTGCTAACTAAAACAAAAGGGAAAGGGAAAATGGACCAAATTACTTGCTATGCCCTATCTATTACAAGCCAAGAGGTGTACACATACCCCATAATGAATAATTTAAATAAAAGTAAAAGTAAATGAAATAAATGCAAGGAATTAAGAAAGCAAAGTAGACATGCATATTCACGTAACACGTAGGAGCACGTAAGAGAGAAGTAAAGAGGATAAAAGAAAGTTATACCTTCCCCTAATGGTAAGCAAATGAAGGAAAATGGCTTCAAAACAATAAAGGGGTCAAGGCATCAATTTAAAAGTAAAGTATAAGCAAAAACATCAAAAACCACCTAATTGCAACTTGAATGAGCTCAAAAAATGCTTAAAGACCAAGAAAACGGAATAACCCGTTCAATTTCCAAATATAGCATCTACTAAAGACCCAAAACAAGCATTACTCAAACATTCAAGTCCAAATAAATCGTTTAAGCATTTCAAAGATCTTAAAAATAAAGGAAAAAGTCAAACAATGATTGAAGTTGCAATGATTTTAGGACTTAATTACAAGATACTAGAACATGCTTGGGCTCTTGTGGAACAAAAAGAAACTTAGAAGGATCAAATTGATTAAATGTTCCAATTACTTGGGCCCTAGTGAGTCAAGAGGGGACTTGGGGGGTTAAAAATGTAATTTTTAGAGATTAATTCATGCAGTTTTCATGCAAGCTACGTGAAAATCAACATGAGAAACAACATTCTGCAGCAGAAATTTCTGCTAAAAGCTTTCGGCAACCCAGAAGACAACCGTGACTTTCATTTTCTCAACCTTAACACCATTTTGATCGAAAAAACTTCTAACCAACACATTAAAGCATGAATCTAACAACCAAACAAGCAGGTAAATCAAATTCAAAATGAGTTTCTGCAATATTTTCTCTCATGTTTGCTCAAACGAAACCCAACTCAAACTCACATCTTATTTTCCAAAAAATCAGATCTCAAGCTCACATACATAGCTGCAAACTATGTCATTACCATCGCCTCAACAGGTAGAAAACTTAGAAGGAAAAAACATGCAAGTTCTATGCAATAGCCATGAAACAAGTTTCTGCAATTACTTCACATACTCTAGCAACCGAAGACTGCTGCACTTTTGTTACAAAAACCCACTCAAAGATTGGTGCATTTTCATTTTTTTTTTCAAACAGATTTTGGCAAAACTAACGCCAAGCTTGGACAAATTTTATCTAGCAACATCCCCACTTTGAGTCAAACAACATAACTCCCAACTTGATTACCCAAACAAACCAAAACATATCAGGAACAAACATGCAAGTGCTAGGAAATTTTATGCCAAGAAGATTCAACATTTCTAATCTCATCAAAAATCCAGCAATGTTTAAAAATGGGTTCACAATGTTTAGAGCCGAGCATACAACTTCAAAACCAATCAAACACCACCCCTTTCTACACCTAATTCAGCTAGCGAAAAGAAATGAGCAAACCAGCTTATGTATTGTTGCGAAAAGCTAGGAAAACAGCAAATTATGAAGATGAACTACAGCAAAAGAAAGAAAACCATCTACGACGAAAATTTCTGTTGCTATGTCGCAACTCCCTTCACATGAACCTCGCACATATAAAGCTCATCAAGCTTATGGGTTTATGAAAAATGCAGCGAAGGAAACAAAATGATAACTCACGGCTAAATGAAAAGTGCAGCTAAGGAACTAAGATGTGCAACTCATGGCTAGATGAAAAGTGCAGCAAAGGAATGACCAAAGGAAACCACGGCTAAATGAAAGTGCAGCAAGGGAACAATTATGAAAGCTCACGTCTAAACTGGAAAAATTCTTTCTCCCTCCCTCGGATAAATTGAAACATTTCCAGCAGCTATGTGTCAACAATTTTAGCCAAATCACTGAATTATGTACTCAAAGCTATCATGCATGACTAATAAATGAAGTTACTATCAATTCTAGTCCAAAGCAGGGTCGGTCACCAACAACATTCATCCAAAATTCCAGAATTTGCTCAACTATTTACGGATGACATGCATGCAACAGATTTTTGGTTTCATTCAAATTTCTGGTTTACACACAGCTAAATCATCTCATGCAGGGCTTAATCATCCAGCATTTAGTTAGCTAAACACACAACCAAGTGAGAATCAAACACTTTCCAGCAAATCTCATACTAAAATACCCATACAACTCCCAAAACAACTCCATCAGCTAAGCTGGGAAAATTGGTTTAGCAGTCCAACAACTTCCAATAAAAATTTCCAGCCATGCAACCGAATTTCTGGCCATAAAGTTCACATGCAAAACCAAATAACAAGTTATCTATCAGATTAGATCCAAAACCAAGTTCGAATGTCATCAAAATCACCATCTTACCAGAAATTCATCCAAACTCTCTCTCGGTTAACATGCATGTAAACAGATTCTATATTCCTTCACTATTCTTGCTTAAACAAGGTTGATTAACCTCATGCAAAGAATAATCATCCAGCTATTAACTAACTAACCACACAACTAAGCTCAGATCATCACAAAGTAACAAGTTAAAGCTGAAATTTCTAGTTCAAACTCACGGCATTTCCAATTCTTTTGAAACCCATTTCTGGTAACTCAATTCTTCATCTAAACGTACAACTCTCACATGCATGCCTCTAAACAGCTTCATCTACCCATAATCAATTAGTTCAAGTCTAGAAATTACCTCAGCTTGGAGCTTAATACACACGACTAATAGCTGCAACAATCCTCCACTCTCGGCTGTCCAGAATTGCAGTCCGCAACTCTCCCTCTCCCTCTCCCTGGCTCAAACTTGCGGCTGTATTGGAGGAAGTTTGACTCTCGGTTCTTTCTCTCCCTCTCTCGATTGGTCTTGAAGTGAAGCTGGAAGATAAACTAAGTCCTCACCTCTCTCTCTCTCGTCGTTATTTCCAAAGAAGCTGATCACTCACAGCTCACGGCAGCAAATGAAAAAATGGAAGTGTGATATCGTGGTGAATTGGAAATGATATAGCTTAGTGGGATGTATATATTGAGGTATTGGGAGTGGAGTGGAGTCGGCAATAACAATGGAAAGTGCTAGGTTGAGAAGTGGAAATGGAACCGGCAGAAATAGAATTGTGATTTTTTGATTTTTTTGATTTTTTTTTTTGAAATTAATTAAATAAAACTGATAATAAAAATAGATAACAAACAACAAAAACAACAAAAAAAGTAATTTAATTAACATTGGATAGAAACTAAATAAACTAGAATCAACAAAGCACAATTTTCCATTTTTCGTCAATTTCCTCTTTTCTTTTTTTTTTCACAAATTTTACGTTAAAACTTAAAACTAAAACTAAAACTAAAACGTGAACAAAATTAATATGACAAATAATTAGCAAATAAAAGACAAATAAAAAGGTAACAACTAAAATGCAGACAATCTAAAACCAAATCATGAATTAGATGCAACATACAAATTATTTAAAAATTTGGTGTCTACAGTTTGCCCCTCTTTGTTTGAGTTTTGAAAAAACTTGAGACAAAGAAGTAGACACCAAATACTTACCTGTGTTATTCGGCTGCAAAATGATTTGAACGGACCGGAATTTTAAAAACGGGAATGATCCGAACAAGGAATTTAAAACGGGACTGACCCGAACAGGAATTTAAAACGGGACTGGCCCGAACAGGAATTTAAAACGGGACTGGCCCGAACAGGAATTTAAACGGGACTGACCCGAACAGGAATTAAAACGGGACTGACCCGAATAAGGAATTTAAAACGGGACTGGCCCGAACAGGAATTTAAAACGGGACTGGCCCGAACAGGAATTTAAAACGGGACTGACCCGAACAAGAATTAAAACGGGACTTCACTGGGGAAGTTTAAACAATGAATTGAGTTTTTTTTTTTTTTTTTTTTACCTGAGAATAGTTCAACTTTTGTACCGAGAGGGAAATTTGGATTTCTGTGACTGAAGCGATCGCTGATGTTGTTTCTTATGATCGAGCTTTGCAAATAACATCGATCCTTGCTTACTGGGGAGCTTTGTTTGCCATTGATTTAGGTGCCAAAAGGAGAGTGGCCGCTTTTGTTTGTGAATGCAACATTCCTGCAAGAAAAAAAAGAAATAATGGGCTTGCCACCATTATTTGATCCGATTTGCCTTGAGGATCGTGTAAACATGAGTCTTGTGATGCTTTTATTTCTGCTCGGCGGCGTCTGCCTTAAACCTTTCAATTTCTGAGACTGATAAAATGCAGATTTACCACGTCACCCAATCCAGGTGGTAGCTTTGTTGTATGTTACTCCCTGTAACTGATGATTGAATCCCCTATCTTTGCACAAACCTCAAGGTTTATCATTCATTTGAATTTAATGGTGAAAGAATGATGCATGAAAATTAGTCATATAAAAATCAATGTATATGCAAGATGATTTCCTATGTTAGGCAAAGATGAGCATGCAAAAGAATGTAGACAATCATAAGCATTCATACACAAATAATTTGAGAATAACCAAGAGGTTTATAAAGATACATTTTGCAAAAGAATATTTGTAAAGAACAAATACAAATTTAACCAACGAATATCATATTCAAAACTTTGGATATTTTCTCTTCGGAATCCGATATTGGCAGAAGTATCACAAATATGAGGAAAACCCCAAATGAACCAGGTCACCGGCTGTTCCTTCTTGAGCTTGTCTGTCGAGAAAACCTACCTTGGCGCCCTTTCGGGTTTTCACCAAGGTTGCCCCCACCTTTTTTGTTGTTTTTTTTTTCTCTTTTTTTTTTCTTTTTTTTCTTTTTTTCTTCTTTTTTTCTTTTTTTTTCTCTCTTTTTTTTTTTCCCGAGGCGCCCTTTCGGGTTTTCACCTAGAGAACCATGCAATATCTCGACCATTATCGGCTCAGAAATATGAATTGAAGATTTCTGGCATCAGTAGAATGCATTTCCCTTGTGAGATTAGGCGAAAGCATTATAGACATCACCTGCCAGTTGATTAACAAATTTTCTAATAGAAATGCAGCAAGTGACGAAAACCAGGACTTTGGGCTTTTGTAATGAGGTCCGGTGGGGTGTTTTTCAAGAAAGGTTGAGGCTTGAAGGCAGATTTGATACGAGGGGTGAAATAACTTGAGATTGCACCCTTTTGAAAACAACTCCGATACTGAGGAAAATTTGCCCCAGTTTGATCAGATTTTCTCTCTTTGCATTTTTCATTGTATTTTCCTCACTTTTTGCATTTTTCTTTGAAAACTAAATTTGCCCCAGTGTAGGGTTTTCTTCTTCTTTTTTTTTTTTTTTTTTTCAAACAAATTTGCCCCAGTGTGGGGTTTGCAATTCTCAAGGGTTATCAAACGAAATTTGTCAATTCTGATGGCTCAAAGGGGACAAGTAGAGATAAAATATTTTTTAGTGTAAAAGAAGATGGCCTGACTTGCATTTCGCCATTTGCATGAATTTCTAAAGAAAATTTGCATGATCAAATGAAAAACTTTTTGCACATATCTGAGTTGATGGATTGAGGGAAAACCCGTCCATCCATTTCCGCCAAAATAAGAGCTCCGCCAGGTAATACCTTTTGGATAATGAACGGCCCTTGCCAATTTGGAGCGAACTTGCCTTTAGCTTCATCTTGCATTGACAAAATTCGCTTCAGTACCTTATCACCTTCTTCAAATGCCCGCCGATGGACTTTTTTTGTTGTAAGCTCGGGCCACACGTTTTTTATAGCATTGCCCATGACAGATAGCATTGAATCGCTTCTCATCTATCAAAGTCAATTGCTCATGGCGCTGCTTGATCCAATCGGCCTCCTCCAATTTAGCTTCCATAAGGATTCGTAGCGACGGAATTTCAACCTCAGCTGGTAATACAGCTTCCATCCCATACATAAGTGAATATGGCGTTGCCCCAGTCGATGTCCGAATAGAAGTCCGGTACGCCATCAATGCATAAGGCAACTTTTCATGCCAATCGCGATGCTTTTCTGTCATTTTGCGGATAATTTTCTTCAGATTCTTATTTGCGGCTTCTACAGCTCCATTCATCTGAGGCCTATAAATGGCAGAATTGCGGTGTTTGATTTTGAACTGCTCACATAGTCCATCTACCATGTCATTGTTCAGATTCTTGGCATTGTCCGTGATAAGCGTTTCGGGTACTCCAAAACGACAGATGATGTGATCTCTCAGGAAATTGGCCACTACCTTCTTCGTGACATGTTTGAATGACTCTGCTTCAACCCATTTGGTAAAGTACTCAATCGCCACCAATATAAATCGATGTCCATTTGAAGCAGGAGGATCTATTGTACCAATCACGTTCATACCCCACATTGAACAGGGCCATGGGGCGGTCATGCTATGCAGTTCAGTGGGTGGAGCGCGTATAATGTCACCGTGCATTTGGCATTTTATACATCTCCGGACAAAATCTATACAATCATGCTCCATGGTAAGCCAGAAGTATCCGATTCTCATGATTTTCTTCGCTAGCAAATGGCCGTTCATGTGAGGTCCACAAACGCCACTATGCACCTCTTTCATCATATATTGAGCTTCATCTTCATCAATGCACCTTAAAAGGTTCAAATCTGAGGTTCTTTTGTATAACACTTCTCCATTTAAGAAAAATTTTGAAGCCATTCTACGCAGAAAACTCTTGTCTTTTGTACCAGCATGCAGAGGGTAAGACCCAGTTTTGAGAAACTCTTTAAGATCATTAAACCAAGGAATAGTATCCGAGGACTCGTCTGCAACCCAGCAGTGAGCAGGCTTGTCTTGAAGTTGAACTTGGATTGGTTCGATCTTCAATTCATCAGGATACTGGATCATAGAAGCTAAGGTAGCCAAAGCATCGGCGAATGCATTCCTGGCTCTCGGGAGATGTCTAAACTCCAAATTTTGAAACTGCTTGGCCAAAGTGAGCAGACTACAATGGTAGGGTAGAATTTTTGAATCTTTGGTTATCCACTGCTTCAAGGTTTGATGCACGAGCAAATCTGAATCACTAAAAGCTATCAACTCTTTGATTTCCATTTCTAAAGCCATTTTGAGACAAAAAATACAGGCTTCATATTCAGCCATGTTGTTTGTGCAGGCAAATTGCAATTTGGCAGCGGCAGGGTAATGTTTCCCTTCGGGTGAAACCAGAACGGCTCCAATTCCAACTCCGAGAGAATTCGAAGCTCCATCGAAGAAAAGCCTCCATTCAGGGCTTTGTTCACTCATATCATCTGTAGCGCCTACGAATAAAACTTTCTCATCAGGGAAATAAGTATGAAGTGGCTGATAATCATCATCCCTTGGATTTTCTGCCAAATGATTAGCTATAGCTTGCCCCTTGACCGCCTTTTGTGAGGTGAAAACAATATCGAATTCTGAGAGAATTATCTGCCATTTCGCCAAACGCCCAGTCAGCATCGGCTTCCCCAAAAGATACTTCAAAGGATCAGACCGGGAAATAAGATACGTGGTATGACTCAACAGATAGTGTCTCAACTTCTGGGCTGCCCAGGCCAATGCACAGTAGCTTTTCTCAATGAATGAATAATTAGCCTCGTACTGCGTGAACTTCTTGCTTAGATAGTAAATGGTTTGTTCTTTCCTTCCGGATTCATCGTGCTGACCTAGAACACACCCTACTGCTCCATCGAGTACAGATAAATACATAATCAAAGGTCGGCCCGGTTTGGGCGGCACTAAGACTGGTGGATGCAACAAATAATCTTTAATCTTGTCGAAAGCCTGTTGACACTCCTCATTCCAAAACAACGGCACATTCTTTCTCAGTAATTTGAACAATGGCTCGCATGTGGCAGTTAGTTGGCCGATGAACCTCCCAATGAAATTGATCTTCCCTAAGAAGCTTTTCAAGTCCTTCTGAGTTTTCGGCACTGGCATATCTCGAATTGCTTTGATTTTCGCCAGATCTATTTCTATGCCCTTCTTGCTAACAATGAATCCCAACAGCTTACCCGCAGGTGCTCCAAAGGCGCATTTCGCAGGATTTAACTTCAAATTGTACTTCCGTAATCTTTCGAATAACTTCTTCAAATCAACCAAATGGTCCTCTGCCCTCTTAGACTTGATTATGATGTCATCCACATAGACCTCCATCTCCCGGTGGATCATATCATGAAATAGGGTTGTCATGGTCCTCTGATACGTTGCTCCAGCATTCTTTAAACCGAAAGGCATGACTCGGTAGCAAAAGGTACCCCAAGGGGTAATGAAAGCAGTTTTCTCCCTATCCTCTTCTGCCATCAAAATTTGGTGGTAGCCAGCAAAACAATCACAAAAGGATTCAATCTCATGTCCGGCAGTATTGTCTAAGAGAATGTGAATGTTTGGTAGAGGGAAATCATCTTTAGGACTGGCTTTATTAAGGTCTCTATAATCAACGCAAACTCGCACCTCTCCATTCTTTTTTGGAACAGGGACTGGATTCGAAAGCCAAATTGGGTAATGGGAAACAATGATAATGTTGGTTTTGAGTTGTTTTTCAATTTGCTCTTTTATTTTGAGGCTTATATCTGGTTTGAATTTTCTGGGTTTTTGTTTTACGGGTGGAAAAGAAGGGTCTGTGGGTAACCTATGCACCACCACATCAGTTGAAATGCCAGTCATATCATCATAGGACCACGCAAATACATCCTGGAACATGGTCAAGAATTCAAGCATCTCCTTTTTCTGCCTTTCATTCAAATGAATACTAATTTGCACCTCCTTAACTTCATCCTCAGTGCCAATGTTAACCTTTTCTGTTTCTTCCAGGTTCGGTTTTGGTTTTTCCTCATATTGTTCAAAGTCCTTTGCAAAAGAATCGAATACTTCCTCATTATCACTCTCGCTTTGGAGTTCGGATTCACAGACCTCCAAGTCGTGAGTGATATAGAGATTGCCATTATCGTATTCCAGAACTGTGATATCCAAAGGATCAAATAATTTTATTTTTGGCCATCTGAAAGAATTAACGAATGTGGGATAATAAGCAAATAAGCAACAAACAATATGAATATAAACAAGCGAATAAACAACAATGACAAGAAAAACTTGTGCATTTTCATAAAACCTTTGATTGAAAGCAAATGGAGGTGAAAACTTAACAATATTTACATGCACAAACGTTAGTCAAAAAGGAAAATTGTTTTCATTGGCTATTTACAGATGCAAAAGTATTTTCATGAGTTCACATGAATGATAAACCCCTTTCAGTTTACCGAAACTCCTTCCGAACGGGCAGGGACTCGGCTGTCCAATTAGAAATTGACCCTTCGGGGATGTCAGGAAAGTCAGCCTCATCTGGAAAACTATCTTCAAATGTTGCCCCTACGAACAATTGGGCCAAACTAGCTTCAATTTCTTCAACTGGATTAACCTCTGATGTGATAACCTCTGTTGGTCGCGGAAAAGTATACCGCAGTGGTGGAATGTCAAAAACCCTTTGCCTGCCCTCTTTCTCTGCTCTTTTGTGCTCTTTCATCTCTTTGATGTCCTTGGCGGTTGGTTTGAAACCCAAACCGAATGTATCCCTTTTTCCCATAATCTCCACTGGCTTCAGGATCCCTTGCAGTTCACGCCCCAATCCTCTGTCTAATTTGTATCCTCCACGAATCATTTCCTTAGCCATCATTACACTTGCTTTTGAGAGAGCTTGTTCCTCCGTTGTGATCCAACTTACAGAGACTATATCGGATGTGCTATGAGGGGACATGGTGGCACTTCGACTTCCCTCCTCTTTAGATCCAGAATTGGTGATTACCAGGCAGTCCTCTTCGGCAAAGATCAGCAATTGATGCAACGAAGATGGCACAGCCCCAGACTTGTGAATCCATGGCCTTCCAAGTAAAATATTGTAAATGCTCGGGAAGTGCATTACTTGGCAAGTTATTTGAAATTGGGCGGGCCCCATCTCGATTACTAAATCTGCCTCTCCTATCGGCTCCCTTTGAGCTCCATCAAACCCTCGAACGATAGTCCCTGAAGGCCTCAGCTTAATGTCTTGCAATCCTAGCTTCTCCAAGGTACTCCAAGGACAAATATTAAGCGCGGACCCGTTGTCAATTAGCACCTTCGGCAGCATTTTCCCGTTGCACCTCACTGTTATGTACAACGCCCTATTATGTCCAATGCCCTCTGTCGGCAATTCATCGTCAGAAAAAGCAATTTGTTTGTTGAATAATACGCTCCCAACCACGTTTGAAAAATTATCAACAGAAATGTCCCTCTGAATTTGAGCTTTAGTTAATACGTCGATCAATGCATCCCTATGCACGTCTGAAGAGAAAAGTAAATCCAACATGGATATCTGGGCAGGCGACTTGCTCAGCTTTTCAACTACATTGTACTCACTTCTCTGAAGTCTCTTAAGGAAATCCAAGGCTTCTCTCTCGGTGATTGTTGGTTTAACGGGCGGTTCGGAGTTATCTGCTTGAATCGGAATGGTAGCTTCAAATGGACTTGCAACCTTCCCCGATCTGGTGACTGCTGACACTTCTTCCTTTTTAGCAATTGACTTTTCCCCAATCCGTACGTCAGGTTCATCATAATTCCATGGCACTTGTTGCAGGCTTAAAACAGGCTCTTGCTGCGGGAATTCAATAACCACCGGCTCCAAAGCCTCACTCTCGGCTGGCGTGAGATCCAAAATAAAGGGCTTCTCGTCCTCTTCAAGTGGCAATTCTATGACAAAGGGTTGGTCTGTGACCCCAAACACTTCAGTTTCCCTTGCCAATTCTCTGACTGGTTCCACATACTCCGTATCATCCAGAATAACCCCAATGATATTGGCATGTTCCGGTAAAGGGTTCCTATTTACGTTCGGCCCTTGTGTCTCCCTTTTTCGGATCACAATCTCCTCGGCTTCAACCATATCTTGGATTTTATGCTTAAGCGCCCTGCAATCAAAGGTGGCATGTCCGGGGGCCCCAGAATGATAAGCGCAGACAACTTGTGGATTATACCACGCGGGCATGCCATATGGGTAGGTAGGAGGGGGTACTGTACCAATTTTCCCGGCGGCCTTCAACTGGTCATACAATTGGTCCAGAGGCCTGCCTAAATTGGTGAATGTACGGCTAGGTGGTCGGTTGTAAGGTTCAGGAGGTTGAGAATGGTTGTAAATAGGTCTATTTAGTGGAGGAAATCTTGGGTTATATGGAGGGCGAGGTCGGTTTTGGGGTGGATTTGGTTGGGAAATTTGAAAAGGGGCTGAAGGTGGGTTAGGATAGCTTGGGCGAGGTCGAGGGTGATGGATGTTGGTAGTATATACAGGATGCGGATTCGAGTAGTAAGGGTAATGGGGTTGGTAGATTGGGCTGTGTTGGTATCGGGGTCTGGGTGAAGGGTTTTGGTTCCAAATAAATGTTGCATCCCCCTCTTTCTTTTTGAACGGCGGCTTTTTCACATTGCTTCCTTGACCTTGTAAAGCATCCAACTGAGATTTCAGGGCAGAGACATTGACAATCTTCCCGGCTCTCACAAAGTCGTCAAACTCTTCCAATTTATTCACAATTGCAGCAAAAGAACAACCAGTCATACGGAAAATTTCTTCGAAATATGGAGGATCATGCGCCTTTATGAATGTGCGAATAATTTCATCCTCAGTCATCGGTGGCTCCACCTTCGCAGCTATCTTTCTCCATCTCTTGGCATATGTCTTATGATCTTCAGATGGTCGCCTTTTCGTTCCTTCCAGAGTAGTCCGAGTTGGCGCTAGCTCACAGTTATACTCATATTGTCTAATGAAGGCATTGGACAGATCGAGCCAGGTCTTCACTTCCTCCGGCTTTAGGTTGGAATACCAGTCAAGCGCATCCCCTTCTAAGCTTTCTGGAAATAATCTCAACGGCAAATTCTCGTCATCCACTGGCTTGCCCAACTTGTTAGCAAACAAGCGCAGGTGCGTTTTAGGGTTGCTTGTTCCATCATATTTGTTGAATTTAGGGGTCTTGAACCCCACCGGCAATTGCACGTTCGGAAACAGGCACAAATCATCATAATCCAACACCCCTTGTTTGCTTAAACCTTGGCTTTTCCGGATGAATTCATCAAAACGATCCAAGCGTTTAAGTAGCTTCATATCAATCTGGGCAGACGACTCTCCCATTTCTGGCTTATTTTGAAAAGTGTGCTCCGGCACCACGGGCTCCGCGGTAGCCTGGTAAAAAGTTTGTGGATTCGGGTGCATGTTTGGGTCGATTTGAGGCTGAAACCCTTGCCCATAAGGAGGATAGAACGGAGGATTTTGAGTATAAGCATATTGCGGGTTGACAATTCCCTCAAACGTGGTTTGCATTGAAGGAATAACAAATGGTAACGTGGTCTGGCTGGGAGGAATAACAAATGGTTCAGATTGTGGTTGTGTGACGGGCACAGGCTCAGGTTGCACTCCGCTACTAACGAGTTCGTCGATTAACCTCTTTTGAGCGGCCATTTCGGATGCCATTTCCCCAAATTTTGCGAGTAATTCAGTCAACTGAACCCCAGGACTTGCGGCCTCCGGCTGGGTAGTTGCAACGGCCTTATCGGATGATTCTGGTTGAGTACTCATGTCTACACGATTCCTTTGGGCTCTACTTCGGGATCGCGTAATAATGGGGTTTTTCCGAAAAGCTATTTTGAAAATTGACCTGAGAATGCAAAAGGCTTCTTTAGATAAACCAATCGTTACTGAATTTCTGCAATTTATTCAAAAGAGAAAAAGAAAAAAGAAAAAAAAGAAAAAGACATGAGTTAGTAATTATTTGAACAATTCGGATGCATGTCCTATTTGGGGGGCCCTTTTTGTGCCAAGGGTAGGCCTAGCATGATGCAACACCTTTGAAATGGGACCCGTAATACAAACCTGTTTTCGACAATAATCCAAAATGAGAGCAAAAGAAAAATCATCTTCATTGATAAACCTGCCAATATTTACATCATGTCACGAAAACGATTCCGTACAAGATTGCCAAAACTTTTGAACCTATCTAATACAGAGTCCTTTGTTTCCCTAGCATATGGAATTCTAACACATTCAGTTTGGTCATATAATTCTGCACATTTCCGTTTCAGCTCTTGACGCCTTCCTCGTTCATTTTCATACAATTGCTTGCTTTGCTCGGTCAACCCTTTGTATGCTTCGACAGACTTACTTAACTGCAGAATTTCCTTATCCTTTGCTTCGATAATGGCTTTCAACTTTTTCACCTCCTCAGATGGCTCATCTTGAATTTCTTGCGCAACGGATCTTCCTACCCAGTCTTCGTATTGTGAAGTCGTCAAACCCTTCTGCTTGAGCTCCGGGATGTATCTAAAACTCACATCATCAGATAGCGTCACCCAGGCGTCAATAATCCGATCTTTCATAGGGATTTGATTTGGGCACATTCCCCAGTTAAAAATAATGGTGACTTCGCTCATGTCAAGCACGGGTGGTATTTCTTGAGTACGCCCTAATTGTCTGAGAAACCTTTTTGGGACGTACGCGGTAATCCCTTGAGTACCCAGTAGGAGAATGAATTCGGATGCCTGAGTGCAAAGAACAGGTTTAGTACAATCGGTCCAATCCAACACCCATCTAATATTTTGATCGGTCACGTTCTTCAAGAAATCCACAAACTCAGATGCATTGCGCGGCAAACTGTCTCTGTTAATCCTCTTGTGATGCGTGGTTATCCAGTTGTATGCGAACATTGGTAGACTCGATAAAATAGCCGGTCGCCTCATGAAATGCTCCATTCCCCATATATGTAAGATCAAATTTGAACCACAAAAGAACTTTTTCCCTTTCTGACAGGTAGTGCAGGCTATGAAGATGTCGGCCAAAATGGTAGGAATAATGGAACACGGCCTATCATTAATTCCGAGAAACAAGTCATACAGGATTCTAGTGAGCTTGAAGGCTATCTTTTTGTCTTTCCTAGGAAAAAAGTAGGTTCCCGTCATGACTAAACCGTATACCCAGACTCTCTTTCGATCCCACGCTTCCTTGGAAGTAAACGAGAAGTCCCCTCGATGCCTCTCAAAACTATCTCTTAGCGCAAATCGATCAAATAAGAACTTCACCTCTATATTTTGGTCTGCCTCTTGTAGTACTGATTCCTTTAACCCAGTGAAACGGCAAAATTCAGCTTTGTTAGATACTAGCGGCAATACCACGGCAGTTCCTTGAATCGGCAAATTGAGAAATCCGGCGACTTCCTCAATCGTTATGGTCATCTCCCTTTTTCCAACTCTAAAAGCAGAACAAGTGGGGTCCCATAGATGCACCAAAGCTTCTACCAAATATCCATCGGACTTAATGTCCTTGAAATCCCCGATGTGTCCTAATCGATCGGCTATTTGGTTAACCTCATTAGGTGAGAGTAATGTGGGCCATCTTTGTACCTTCGGCGACACTACTAACATCTGTTGCACTTGGCGAGGGCTTTCCATCTATAAACCAAAATCGGAGTTAAATACCTTACCTACAGGTCCCATTTCTCTAGTTAACAGAAATTTAAACGTGCAAATCCCAAAAATTGGGTTAAATACCCATGGGAATTAGGTTGGCTTGTCCCTAATGTGGGATTCCCTAAGTGGCATTCCCTTTCTAAGGCTTATGCATGATGCCATTTTTATCAAAGCAGGGAAAAATGCAATTTGAAATGAGACGTGACCTAAGGAGCCCTTTGTTTGCCAGGGTAAGCCTAAAAATGGTATGGCATTAATTTATGAACAAGATATATCACAATTTTCACATGTGCAATAGCCTATCTACAAGGGTAGGTTTCTAAAAAAAAAGTCATGCCAGACCTCTTATTTGCTAGGGTTTGTGAATGCAATTGGGACACAAAACCAAGAAAAGTTAACTCAGTCCGATAAATACACATAACACATTGTGGCAACAAAACCAACACAAGGAAATAAAGCAATAAAAAGAAGAAAGGGGTTGGACCCCTCCCCTCGTGAATAGTGTCCCTAATAGGGTTTGGCTGACTCTACCCTAGGCAAGCTAAAATGGATGCATGAGGTTAGGGTTTACTAATGCATCTAGACTCGATAAGCTCAGGTCCCCGAGCCTTCAGACTTGGAAACCAAGAGTCATCACTCCCAAGGTTCCTTGTCGGTGGCTCGAGCGATTCCCCAGACGTTGCTACGCACACGTCGTGTTACGGCTACCCGTCTGGGCGAATCTAAAAAAACCTCAACCTTCGACTAAAAACTAATAGGTCATCAACCTAAAGTTTAAAGCGGAAGATCGAGTGACCGACTCGAATCATGCTACGCTCACGTCGTGATACGATCACATGTCCAAGTGGTCGCCTAAACTCCTAACAGGGTGGAGTGGCGTGACAAGCCACTAAAAAAAATAAAAGGGATAAAAGAAGTAAAGCGTATGCTCGTATGCTAGTGCTCGTTTGGAGGGGAAGGGTCAAGAACCAACGCGAGGCTCTAGGGTGACCCATACCTCCAAAAAATGCAATGCAAGCGCGAGATAACAAGTAAACATTCACTCAAACATACATTCGTGAGTCGAGGGATTGGTTTGATTACGTACATAAGACAAAAGGTCCTAAAAATAAAAAATGCAATCCTAATATCCACATGCCATGCATAGAAAGGGTAGAAAAAAAAGGAAACAAATGGTTAAGTCAAAATGCTTGGACCCACTTAGGAAGTCCCCAGTGGAGTCGCCAACTATCGCGCCCCATTTTTTGATAAGAAAAATAAATCGTTTGAGAAAGATGTATTGTTTCAATTTTGATTGGAAAATGATTTTTGTGAGTTGAAAAGACATGGGTCTCAACGGGACTTTGGAAAGCGACGATTTGACCCAAAAAATAGTTTTAAAAAGGGTTTTGAAATGAAAAGTTTGGAGCCGCCACTTGGTAATGATTTAAGGTGTACCAAGTCACCTAAAAATGAATTAAGTAATAATAAACCCTTTTTAAAACGACTCCTAGTCTACGTAAAACAAAGAAAAAGGTTCGGGAGTCACGTTTGACAAAGGGGAAGGCAAGGATAGACTCCAAGGCACCCCTTTGACCTAGCCAAGGCTAGTTGCGTAACTTAACCCTAACTTTCCTGACTTTCTACCCAGGGTATGTATTGCATGTTGGATTATGCCTATATGAATGCGAAAACGAAAAAATGCAATCCTAAATTCTACGATGTCTCTCGTGAGGTTTTTGGTCCCAAACCACATGAATTGTGGCGGTCAATAAAGGGAAACCTCATAGAGGTCGATTGATGCAAATGGTGACTAAAGTGCGAGTGTGCAAGTGTATGAAAAGATTCGTGTATGAAATGGTGTAAAAAAACAAGGTGTTTGTGTGCACATGTGTAATGAAAGTTCACGTGTGAATTTGGATGAAAAATCAAAGTATTAGTGTGTGAGTGTGTAAAGAAAGTGCACGTGTGAATTTGGATGAAAAATCAAAGTATTAGTGTGTGCAAATGAATGAAGATAGGATTATAAATATATATGTGAAATTTGAATTCTACTTGTGGAGTAAGATGAGTAAAACATAGTGAAAAATATGGATTGAGAAATGTGGAAAGAAAAAGTGATTAAAAGAGCATGGAAGTGAGAAAAAATGAAAGTATGTCCCTAAGGGAATGCAACAAATTGGGTACGGGGATGACGCCTAATTTTCGACTTTGATTTTCCCTCGGATTAGAAGGTAAAACTAGCGTGCTAAGGCTATCGAGTAGCCACACTCGCTCGTTTCCCTTATCAAGAGGGGATTTTCACGCAAATGAACCCTAACTAGCATGAGATGCAAGTCCTAAAGTGAAGGGGTTTGAGGAACATACCAAGTGATAAACTAAGGAAAAATGCGTGATATGTGGTGATCATGCACTTAATGAAAAAGGGAAAAAAAAACCTATTGGGTCTAGCATTGGACTAGCTCATTCTATGAATTCCGACTAGCGTTGGACTAGTGGAAACGATAAAAGAAGCCACAACTAGCGTTGGACTAGTGTGGTGACGTACATTCATCCATTCCATTCATCTATACTACAAAAAGCGAGTAGACATGCGAATCACTTATAAACACGTAGCACATAACACTTAGCATGCTTGACTAGATGCAAAATCCTAATAAAGCATTTAACATATAACACAGGCATGCAACCATTACATTTGCTAACTAAAATAAAAGGGAAAGGGAAAATGGACCAAATTACTTGCTATGCCCTATCTATTACAAGCCAAGAGGTGTACATATACCCCATAATGAATAATTTAAATAAAAGTAAAAGTAAATGAAATAAATGCAAGGAATTAAGAAAGCAAAGTAGACATGCATATTCACGTAACACGTAGGAGCACGTAAGAGAGAAGTAAAGAGGATAAAAGAAAGTTATACCTTCCCCTAATGGTAAGCAAATGAAGGAAAATGGCTTCAAAACAATAAAGGGGTCAAGGCATCAATTTAAAAGTAAAGTATAAGCAAAAACATCAAAAACCACCTAATTGCAACTTGAATGAGCTCAAAAAATGCTTAAAGACCAAGAAAACGGAATAACCCGTTCAATTTCCAAATATAGCATCTACTAAAGACCCAAAACAAGCATTACTCAAACATTCAAGTCCAAATAAATCGTTTAAGCATTTCAAAGATCTTAAAAATAAAGGAAAAAGTCAAACAATGATTGAAGTTGCAATGATTTTAGGACTTAATTACAAGATACTAGAACATGATTGGGCTCTTGTGGAACAAAAAGAAACTTAGAAGGATCAAATTGATTAAATGTTCCAATTACTTGGGCCCTAGTGAGTCAAGAGGGGACTTGGGGGGTTAAAAATGTAATTTTCAGAGATTAATTCATGCAGTTTTCATGCAAGCTACGTGAAAATCAACATGAGAAACAACATTCTGCAGCAGAAATTTCTGCTGAAAGCTTTCGGCAACCCAGAAGACAACCGTGACTTTCATTTTCTCAACCTTAACACCATTTTGATCGAAAAAACTTCTAACCAACACATTAAAGCATGAATCTAACAACCAAACAAGCAGGTAAATCAAATTCAAAATGAGTTTCTGCAATATTTTCTCTCATGTTTGCTCAAACGAAACCCAACTCAAACTCACATCTTATTTTCCAAAAAATCAGATCTCAAGCTCACATACATAGCTTTAACTAAGCTGCAAACTATGTCATTACCATCGCCTCAACAGGTAGAAAACTTAGAAGGAAAAAACATGCAAGTTCTATGCAATAGCCATGAAACAAGTTTCTGCAATTACTTCACATACTCTAGCAACCGAAGACTGCTGCACTTTTGTTATAAAAACCCACTCAAAGATTGGTGCATTTTCATTTTTTTTTTCAAACAGATTTTGGCAAAACTAACGCCAAGCTTGGACAAATTTTATCTAGCAACATCCCCACTTTGAGTCAAACAACATAACTCCCAACTTGATTCCCCAAACAAACCAAAACATATCAGGAACAAACATGCAAGTGCTAGGAAATTTTATGCCAAGAAGATTCAACATTTCTAATCTCATCAAAAATCCAGCAATGTTTAAAAATGGGTTCACAATGTTTAGAGCCGAGCATACAACTTCAAAACCAATCAAACACCACCCCTTTCTACACCTAATTCAGCTAGCGAAAAGAAATGAGCAAACCAGCTTATGTATTGTTGCGAAAAGCTAGGAAAACAGCAAATTATGAAGATGAACTACAGCAAAAGAAAGAAAACCATCTACGACGAAAATTTCTGTTGCTATGTCGCAACTCCCTTCACATGAACCTCGCACATATAAAGCTCATCAAGCTTATGGGTTTATGAAAAATGCAGCGAAGGAAACAAAATGATAACTCACGGCTAAATGAAAAGTGCAGCTAAGGAACTAAGATGTGCAACTCATGGCTAGATGAAAAGTGCAGCAAAGGAATGACCAAAGGAAACCACGGCTAAATGAAAGTGCAGCAAGGGAACAATTATGAAAGCTCACGTCTAAACTGGAAAAATTCTTTCTCCCTCCCTCGGATAAATTGAAACATTTCCAGCAGCTATGTGTCAACAATTTTGGCCAAATCACTGAATTATGTACTCAAAGCTATCATGCATGACTAATAAATGAAGTTACTATCAATTCTAGTCCAAAGCAGGGTCGGTCACCAACAACATTCATCCAAAATTCCAGAATTTGCTCAACTATTTACGGATGACATGCATGCAACAGATTTTTGGTTTCATTCAAATTTCTGGTTTACACACAGCTAAATCATCTCATGCAGGGCTTAATCATCCAGCATTTAGTTAGCTAAACACACAACCAAGTGAGAATCAAACACTTTCCAGCAAATCTCATACTAAAATACCCATACAACTCCCAAAACAACTCCATCAGCTAAGCTGGGAAAATTGGTTTAGCAGTCCAACAACTTCCAATAAAAATTTCCAGCCATGCAACCGAATTTCTGGCCATAAAGTTCACATGCAAAACCAAATAACAAGTTATCTATCAGATTAGATCCAAAACCAAGTTCGAATGTCATCAAAATCACCATCTTACCAGAAATTCATCCAAACTCTCTCTCGGTTAACATGCATGTAAACAGATTCTATATTCCTTCACTATTCTTGCTTAAACAAGGTTGATTAACCTCATGCAAAGAATAATCATCCAGCTATTAACTAACTAACCACACAACTAAGCTCAGATCATCACAAAGTAACAAGTTAAAGCTGAAATTTCTAGTTCAAACTCACGGCATTTCCAATTCTTTTGAAACCCATTTCTGGTAACTCAATTCTTCATCTAAACGTACAACTCTCACATGCATGCCTCTAAACAGCTTCATCTACCCATAATCAATTAGTTCAAGTCTAGAAATTACCTCAGCTTGGAGCTTAATACACACGACTAATAGCTGCAACAATCCTCCACTCTCGGCTGTCCAGAATTGCAGTCCGCAACTGTTATTCTTGGTTTTGATGATCACAAAAGTTTGTTTATACAGACCAAGAAAGTGAACACTTTGATCAGGTCTGTTGGAACAAAGAAAGCATATGTTCGTTTATCTCCTGACTACGTTGCTTTGGATGTGGCAAACAAGATTGGAATAATATGAATGAATTTAGTCATTGTTTTGTTTTCGATCAAAGATATTGTCTTTTAAGTATGTCTAGTTTGTCATTCTTGGTACTTTGAAATATTTGTCTAACTTTCTTCAAATACAAGTGTTTTTTGTCTATCCAAGAATCAGGTTCAAATATGTCATGAAATGTAAAACAACCAAAATGAGAAGCAAAAACAGGACAATCAGGTCGGACGGCCGAAAGGAAACTGTCGGACGTCCGAAAAGATAAAGAACATCAGGAAGGAAGCACCGTCGAACGCTCACATGGAAGCATCGGACGTCCGGAAGGATCGGACGCTTGCCATCGGACGCTAATCAACCGCATCGGACGTCCGAAAAATTCCAAGATAACTTGCTAGCTCTCGGCCCAAGGTCGGACGCTGTGCTGTCGGACGACAAAGAACTTATCGGACGTCCGAACCTCAACTTGGCTATCATCGGACGATTGGTTCGGACGATGATTCGATCGTCGGACGTCCGACAGCCCCAACGGCTAGTTGACTCTTCAGCTGCCTTCTATCCGTTGGAAGCATTGATGAAGCCCATTTCTGGATCCCTTTAAAATCAAACTGGTCTAAACGAAGTAGAGACTTTTGCACACTTTGTTTACAAGATCTAGTGAGATATTTTAGCTAGAAAATAGTCTCCAAAGCAGATTTGTTTTAAAGTGGTGTGAATTTCTGTTGAGCATTTCTTTTGTGGTTGAAAGGATCTTTAGTGTAGCTTTGTTGAGGGTTTTCTGAGTGATTGTAAAACTTCCTAGCTTGACTAAGTGAGGCTTAGGGCAAGGAGGAAGTGCTCCCTCCATTGTACATCTAGTTGATCTTCGTTCATCAAAGAGAAGTTGCTCTTCCTAGTGTTTGGTCTTCAAGTTTGGGTAAAGCTTGGTAGACACTTGGTTTGTTTCTCTATTTTACATTTCTGTTTAATAAAATCTTCATTGCTTATCTATACTTGCTTCTCTGATCAATATTGCTATTGTCTTCTAATCTACTTGGTTGATCATTACTAAAAAGGAAGGTAAATTTTCATTAAAGAAAAAGTGCATAAACTTGGTTAAGATTTTAATCAAACCAATTCACCCCCCCTCTTGGTTGTCTGTGGGACTAACAATTGGTATCAGAGCTTGGTCTCCTTGAGATTAAGCTCTAACGGCTTGGAGTAAAGATGACAACCAGTCATGCTATGTTTGTTGAGGGGCAATCTGTTACTAGGCCTCCCATGTTCAGTGGCTCTAACTATGTTAGCTGGAAAGAACGGATGATTATTTTTTTACAATCTATTGATATTGAACTATGGTTTATTGTGAGTGAAGGACCGCATGAAGCTAACTTTCTTGATGCAGATACAGGGTTGCTTCGGCCAAAAATGAGAGCTGAAATGAATGCTCAAGATAGAACTAACCTCACATTGAATGCCAAGGCCATGAATGTTATTTATAGTGCCCTAGATTCAAATGAATCAATCAGAGTAAAAGGCTGCAAATCGGCTAAAGAAATGTGGGATAAACTAAGAGAAATCCATGAGGGTGGTGACAATGTGAAAGAACAGAAAAAAGCCATCTTGGTCACAAAATATGAATCATTTAAAATTGAACCTCTTGAGCATATTGACAAAATGTATTGCAGGTTCACTGACTTGATCAAAGATCTCGAGGCGTTGGGCAAAGAGTACACCTTGGGAGAGAAGAACAGGAAAATTCTCAATGCTTTGGGCAAAGAATGGGAAAATAAAGTGACTGCAATATAAGAGGCTAAGGATTTAAGTTCTGTGCCTATTGAATCTATCATTAACTCATTAACCTCTTATGAGTTGAAACTGAAATCTAAAGTGCAGGAGGAAGAGGATGCTAGAGCAAAGAGAAACATTGCTCTAAAGACTACTCAAGGTGAAGATGATACAGCTCACTTGGATGATGAAGACTCAGATGGTGATGATAATGATCTTGCTCTCATCACCAGAGGCTTCAAGAGAATCTTGAATAAAAGAAAGTTTAGAAGGGGAGGACCTAGCAATCAATTCCAGAATCAGCCATCTATCACAAAGTATAAAGGTAAACAAGATTTCAACAAGAAACAGTTGGACAAATGCTTCGAATGTGGACAGATTGGACATTATGCAAACGAATGCCCCATGAAGAAGATGAAAGATGGAAAAGCTGATCGAAAACCAAGATTCAACAATTTTCAGATTACTTGGAATGAATGCAACTCCGAAGGAGAAGTTGAAGAAGAAGAAGAATCTGCTCAAATGGCCTTCATGGCTATTGGAAATAATGAGGTAACTTCCACACACTCTCAATCTGAAAGTGATAATGATGAAGATGATGATCTTGAATCTTTTGTTGAAAAGCTGCATAATGCCTTGAAGGAATCTTATGATAAAAACAAGCAGTTAAAACAGAAAATGGCTTTTCTCATTCAAGAAAATGCAAGTCTTTTTCAACAAAATAAACAACTAAAGACCGACAATGAAAGTCTTGTAAGAGCCGGATGTAATGTTCAAGATGAGCTTGATAGAAAGACAAATATTTGTGAAATGCTGAAGGAAAGACAGGGTGATTTGAAAAAAAGGATGGACAACTTGGATGAGACTCTGAAAGCAAGAAAGCAGGAGTTTAGCAAAAGGAACATGTTATTTACCCATCCTACTACTTTTCAAAGAACATTTGCACACAACAAAATTGCACATGGGTTCACAACATATAGAAGAGGTGGATTGAGATATATCAAACCAGTACATGTTAAGGACTCTTCCATTTTGTGTGGTTTTTGTTGTCAAAGAGGGCATTTGAAAGGTAATTGCTATGTGAAAAGAAATCTGAACAAAGGGATGAAGTGCATGTGGTTAGTTAGATACAATGCTAACTATTATGGACCCAAAAATTAAAAAGGGTACCAAAAACCCTTTCTTTTCAGGAAAAATGCTCAAACAAGTCCAAATGGTTCATTGATAGCGGTTGCTCAAGGCACATGACCGGTGATCCTTCCTTGTTCATAAAGCTGAAATCAAAATCAAGTGGAAAGGTAACATTTGGTGATGATGTGAAAGCTAAGACAATTGGAATAGGTGATGTTGGTAAGGATGGTGAAACTTTTGTTCATAATGTGCTCTTGGTTGATAACTTAGGTTATAACTTGCTTAGTGTTAGTCAATTGTGTGATAAAGACTTGTATGTGTTGTTTAAAAAGCTTGAATGCATTGTACTTGATTCCAAATATAATGTTGTGTTCAAAGGAAAGAGGTTTAATGACATATATATTGTGATTCTTGATAAAGTTGATTCTTCTAGCTTAAAATGTCTTAAAGCTTCAAATGAAGATCCTTGGTTGTGGCATAGAAGACTTTGTCATTTTAACATGGACTTACTAAAGGAAATTTCGAAAAAGGAACTAGTTAGAGGCTTGCCAAAAATCAGTTTTGAAAAGGATAAAATATGTGATGCATGTCAATTTGGTAAGCAAACAAAAGTTTCTTTTAAAACAAAGAAGTGTGTATCTACTTCAAAACCCTTAGAACTCTTGCATCTTGACTTATTTGGCCCTACTCAAATCTCTAGCTTGGGTGGTAAGAAATACTGTTTTGTGATTGTGGATGATTATTCTAGATACACTTGGGTGATATTTCTTGCTCATAAAGATGATGCCTTCAAGAATTTTACTTCATTGTTTGCTAAAGTGCAAAATCTGCTTGGTTTAAAAATTGTTAGAATTAGAAGTGATAATGGAACCGAATTCAAATTTTGTGGTTTTCCAGAATTTTGTGATTATAATGGTATAACTCATGAGTTTTCTATTGCAAGGACTCCACAGCAAAATGGTGTTGTAGAAAGGAAAAACAGGACTCTCCAAGAGGCTGCTAGAACTATGTTGAATGAATGTAGATTGCCTAAATACCTTTGGGCTGAAGCGGTAAACACTGCATGTTATGTGATGAATAGAATTCTCTTGAGACCTATTTTGAAGAAAACTCCTTATGAACTGATTTTTGATAAGAAACCTACGGTTGGTTATTTCAAAGTATTTGGTTGTAAATGCTTTATTTTGAATCTAAAGGAACATCTTGGCAAGTTTGATAAAAAATCTGATGAAAGAATATTTTTGGGATATTGTGAAAATAAAAGAGGATATAGAGTTTTTAATAGAAGGACTCTTGTGATTGAAGAAGCTATACATATAACATTTGATGAAGCCAATGATGATAATTCCAAAAGTTTGTGTGAGGATGATGATGTAGGTGTTCGAGAAGGAATGGAAAAGCTATCAATTGGGAATGAAGGAAGTTCTAAACCAGCAGCAACTGAAATGGAAAATGAAGTTCATAATGATCAAGAAGTGGAAGATGAAGACAAAAATGATGATCCACTCAAAGATCTTCCCAAGGCTTGGAAATTCAGCCAAAATCATCCAAAAGAACTTATAATTGGTGATCCATCCGAGAAGGTAAACACTCGTTCCTCATCTAGAAAATTGATTGATAATTTTGCTTTAGTTTCTCTTTTTGAACCTAAAAATATCAATGATGCTTTAAAGGATGAAAACTGGATTTTGGCTATGCAAGAGGAACTTAATCAATTTGAGAGAAATGAAGTTTGGACACTTGTTGATAGACCTCAAAATCAGCCTATCATTGGCACAAAGTGGATTTTTAGAAATAAGTTGGATGATAAAGGTGTTGTTGTAAGAAATAAAGCCAGATTAGTTGCTAAAGGATATGCACAAGAAGAAGGAATTGATTTTGATGAAACATTTGCTCCCGTAGCAAGATTAGAATCTATTAGAATGCTTCTTGCTTTTGCTTGCTTCAAAGGTTTCAAATTGTTTCAAATGGATGTTAAAAGTGCCTTTTTAAATGGTTTTATTGATCAAGAAGTGTATGTGGATCAACCCCCCGGTTTTGAAAATACAAAATTTCCAAGTCATGTGTTTAAACTTTCTAAAGCTTTATATGGTTTAAAACAGGCTCCAAGAGCTTGGTATGAAAGATTAAGTGGGTTCTTGATTGAAAAAGGTTTCAAAAGGGGTGTTGTGGACACCACACTTTTTACTAAGCATGTGTTGAAAGACCTTCTTATTGTGCAAATATATGTTGATGATATTATTTTCGGTGCTACTAATGAGTATCTATGTAAGGAGTTTTCCACCACTATGCAAAATGAATTTGAAATGAGTATGATGGGAGAATTAAATTTCTTCCTTGGACTTCAAATACATCAAGCTCTTGAGGGAATTTTTATAAATCAAGCAAAATATACCAAGGAATTGCTGAAAAGGTTTGGCATGGAGGACTCAAAACAAGTTGGAACTCCAATGTGCACTTCTACAAAGCTTGACAAAGATGAAGAAGGTAATCATGTGGATGAAAAGCATTATAGAGGTATGATCGGAAGCCTACTTTATTTAACCGCAAGTAGACCTGATATTATGTTTGCTGTTTGCTTGTGTGCTAGATTTCAATCTTGTCCAAAAGAATCACATTTGAATGCTGTAAAAAGAATTTTTAGGTATTTGAAAGGTACATTAGACTATGGTCTTTGGTATGCTAGATCTAATGAGTTTGCTCTATATGGTTATTCGGATGCTGATTTTGGAGGTTGTCATGTGGATAGAAAGAGTACGAGTGGAACTTGTCATTTTCTTGGAAATTGTTTAGTCTCTTGGTTTAGCAAGAAACAATGTGCAATCTCTTTGTCTACCACCGAGGCGGAATATATTGCCGCTAGTGCATGTTGTGCTCAACTTCTATGGATGAAGCACACTTTGAATGATTTTGGATTGTTGTATGACTGCATGCCTGTATTCTGTGATAATACTAGTGCTATCAATTTGACCAAAAATCCTATTCATCATTCTAGGACAAAACACATAGATATAAAGCATCACTTTATTCGTGATCTTGTTCAAAAAGGTGAAATTTGTGTAAATTATGTTTGTTCTAAAGATCAATTTGCTGATATTTTTACGAAAGCTTTGCCATTAGAACAGTTCATTCATCTAAGATCAAAATTAGGAATAATCGAAAAATCATCTTAATTTTCTTTGGGTCTTCGGACGTCCGAAAGAAGATGAACGGACGTCCGATGATGTTCTTCAGTCATTTTCCAGATTGCGCCTGTTCGGACGCAGCTGTCGGACGCACAACTTCGGTCGGCCGTCCGACAGTGCAACGGCTCATTTTTTAAATCAACTTTCTTCCTTATTTGCTTCAGTCTCTTCATATCCTATTTCCTCTCGGACGAAAACTCTCTCTTCCCTCACTCTCAAATTCGTACCATTCTGTAGCTACCATTCCCAAATTGACTCAACCAAAACATTTCCCCATCGTTTGCGTTTCATTTCTCCTGATCATTTCACCAAACTGAGTAACATTTCGCAAATCCCCAAATTTTCCTCACAACCCTACTCTTGCATAACCGCTCTGTCAAATCTCGTTCAAGGTGTTTTTGTCCCAAAATTTCTGTGCGATTCACTTCCCTACTGCTGTGTGCATCATTTGCATCCTCCATTCCACACATTTAGAACAATGGTGAATCTAAGGGGAGGAAAAGTTACTGCCGGACGCAAGCATCCACTCAGGGATGAGGATGAGGATCTTCCTACTGTCAAACGGACATCCAAACGCTTCAAAAGGGGAGCTATCAAGGGTCAAATGTCACGGCCTACTCCACAACCCACATCTCAGCCTGAATCTGGACAGGGGACCTCCTCTCAACCGCCTCCAAAATCAGTCCCTCTCCCTCCATTCTTTGATGATGCTGCAAAAGACAAATACGCCTGGATATCACAGAAGGGTGTCATCCCTCAAAGAACCGTAAACCCCTCTGAATTTCACTCCATAGGTTTAGAATCCATTCTGAATCTATTTGCTTTCCAGAAATGGTCACATCTCATTTCCATGCCAAATGTCTACTACCCTGATATGCTGCATCAATTTTTTGCCAACCTTAGGAAAGGAACTGACCAAACTGAGATCATGTCTAGGGTAAATGGGGTAGACCTAATCTTTGATTCTGATACTGTAAATTCCATTCTAAAGACTACCATTGAACGTTCATGCAAAGATAAGGTTGCTAATTTCTTTTCTTATGAAGAGCTTCCTACTGCTGCAAATCATTTTGATGGGACAAAAATGTTAACCTATTTCAAAAGAAGTTTTTCCTCACCTGCTGATGCTAAATTGAATGATCTGGCTCCTGTGAATTTAATTGCTTTTTCTATCATTTCAAACCTGCTTGTGCCCACTGATGGGCACAGAACTGATGCAAACAAAATGGAGTTGTATCTCTTTTATTGTTTTCGAGAAAAAATTCGGATTGATTTTGGTTTTGTCATGTGCAAGTTTTTACTTCGCTATGCTACTGACTCTCGAAGAAAACTTTCCTATGGAAAGTTTCTTCAAAAGATTTTTGACTTTTACAAAGTTCCAATTCTAGGTGTGTGTCCAAAAGAAGCATCTTCTTATGCCTTTACCAGAGCATATTTTGAAAGAAAAAATCTTGTTTTTAAAGATAATCTGTGGGCATATAAGGGGGCATCATCTAGTGAACAAAGGTCCAAGACTGTACATGATCCTTCACCCATTTTACTCACTCCCATTCACCCTAGGAAATCTGCCACTAGACCATCTTCCTCTTCCAGTAATGAAGTAATTGAGCTTCTTCATGAACTCAAACAGCATGTTCTTCTTCTAGAACATGGCCTAATGCTCACCATGTCTTCTGAGCAGCAAACTGCCTTTCTTGACAAAAAGAATCTTCTTTTTCCTCCACCTGTGGTTGAGGAAGTCTCACATGACAAAGAACCTCGAACCACTGATCCAGGTTCATCAGTTCCAGATCCGAATCCAGCAACTCCTGTGACTCCTCATGGCCCTTCCACATCAGACAAAGGCAAGGCACCAATTGTAGAAGCTGCTGAAGATGATGAAGACACTGAAGAGGAGGATCTCGACCAATATCAGCTTTCTCGGAGGACACCTGGATCCACGTAGATCATCATTTAGGACATTTGCATTTTGTTTGTCTCTTTTAGAATATGTTATGTTATGGATATTCTAAGTTTCTTTTGGTGTGTTTTGATGGATGATCTAAGTACTGTGGTGTAATATAATGGATATTCTTGTTTATGTTTAAGTTCTGTGATGTTTCTAAGTATCTTGATGGAAGTTATTGGTGATGTTTAAGTACTGGTGATGTTTGTTTATTCTGTTTATGTGAATGGAATGAATTGTTTTTGGTTTACATTTTGGATAAGATGTATTTGTGTATAAGATGGATGTTTTTGGTTTGCTCTTTTGTGATGACAAAAAGGGGGAGAGATCTGATTGATGATTGATGATCTGATTGATGATTGATAATGTTGGATATGATGAATTGATTGATGGTTTAATTAAATTTGGATTTTGATGATGGATTGAATTGGTAATATGTTGGTTGTGAGTTGCTTAATTGATGATTGATAATGTTGATCTGATTGATGATTGATAATGTTGGATATGATGAATTGATTGATGGTTTAATTAAATTTGGATTTTGATGATGGATTGAATTGGTAATATGTTGGTTGTGAGTTGCTTAATTGTCATGTTTTGGAACTCGGTTGGGCAGCCTAGTGAGGGGGAGGTTTTCACATTTTTTATGATTCACTAAGAAAGGGGGAGTTCTAGTCTATTTAGAAAGGGGGAGCTTTCATTGCAATCAGCAATCAATCAAAATTCATTTCAAACTTTTGTTTTGTCATCATCAAAAAGGGGGAGAATGTTATTCTTGGTTTTGATGATCACAAAAGTTTGTTTATACAGACCAAGAAAGTGAACACTTTGATCAGGTCTGTTGGAACAAAGAAAGCATATGTTCGTTTATCTCCTGACTACGTTGCTTTGGATGTGGCAAACAAGATTGGAATAATATGAATGAATTTAGTCATTGTTTTGTTTTCGATCAAAGATATTGTCTTTTAAGTATGTCTAGTTTGTCATTCTTGGTACTTTGAAATATTTGTCTAACCTTCTTCAAATACAAGTGTTTTTTGTCTATCCAAGAATCAGGTTCAAATATGTCATGAAATGTAAAACAACCAAAATGAGAAGCAAAAACAGGACAATCAGGTCGGACGGCCGAAAGGAAACTGTCGGACGTCCGAAAAGATAAAGAACATCAGGAAGGAAGCACCGTCGGACGCTCACATGGAAGCATCGGACGTCCGGAAGGATCGGACGCTTGCCATCGGACGCTAATCAACCGCATCGGACGTCCGAAAAATTCCAAGATAACTTGCTAGCTCTCGGCCCAAGGTCGGACGCTGTGCTGTCGGACGACAAAGAACTTATCGGACGTCCGAACCTCAACTTGGCTATCATCGGACGATTGGTTCGGACGATGATTCGATCGTCGGACGTCCGACAGCCCCAACGGCTAGTTGACTCTTCAGCTGCCTTCTATCCGTTGGAAGCATTGATGAAGCCCATTTCTGGATCCCTTTAAAATCAAACTGGTCTAAACGAAGTAGAGACTTTTGCACACTTTGTTTACAAGATCTAGTGAGATATTTTAGCTAGAAAATAGTCTCCAAAGCAGATTTGTTTTAAAGTGGTGTGAATTTCTGTTGAGCATTTCTTTTGTGGTTGAAAGGATCTTTAGTGTAGCTTTGTTGAGGGTTTTCTGAGTGATTGTAAAACTTCCTAGCTTGACTAAGTGAGGCTTAGGGCAAGGAGGAAGTGCTCCCTCTATTGTACATCTAGTTGATCTTCGTTCATCAAAGAGAAGTTGCTCTTCCTAGTGTTTGGTCTTCAAGTTTGGGTAAAGCTTGGTAGACATTTGGTTTGTTTCTCTATTTTACATTTCTGTTTAATAAAATCTTCATTGCTTATCTATACTTGCTTCTCTGATCAATATTGCTATTGTCTTCTAATCTACTTGGTTGATCATTACTAAAAAGGAAGGTAAATTTTCATTAAAGAAAAAGTGCATAAACTTGGTTAAGATTTTAATCAAACCAATTCACCCCCCCTCTTGGTTGTCTGTGGGACTAACAGCTCCTTTGGGTCGATTTTCCCCTGCATTTGACAGCTTAGCTGTAGCCCCTTCAGTCGGTGGCTTAGGTTTCTCCTTTTGCATCTCGAGGCACTGGGCAATCAGATGTTCTGCACTACCACACTTATAGCATCTTCGGATCGAACTGTTCTTCCAACAGTTTTCGTCAGTGTGATTGGCCCCACAGAAACCACAGATTGGCTTGATGCCCACACTTAGCCCTCCATGCTGGGCACTCCTCTGGGGCTCTTGCCCTACTTGACCTCTTCCAAAATTACCCTGGTTTAGGGTTCCCGCAGGTCGGGGACCATCTGTTCCTTGACTCCTCTTAGAATGTGACTCACTTTACGAACTCTGTCCAGTCACAAAATGGCTCGAATCGGGTTGTCTCCGTTTCCGATCATGAAAGGATTTTACTTGTCCCCTAGCTGTCTCAATCCGCTGCGCTTTTTCTAGCGCCTGGCTAAACGTGTCCAACTGAGCAGCTACTAGAGCCTCTTGGATCTCCACATTCAAGCCTTGGACAAAGCGGCGAATTCGCTTCTGCTCCGTTAGCACCAATTCCGTTAGCACCAATTCCGAGAGAGTTTTGTAAATTGGGTTTCATACTCCGCCACACTGGATACCCCTTGGCGCAGGCGGATAAAATCATCCTCACGTCTCTCTTGTACAATAGGAGGTAAGTATTTTTCATTAAATTCTCGTGTAAAATTGACCCATGTCCAGGGGGTCTGTTCTCGCTCCCACTTGGCTCTAATCACATTCCACCAGGCTCAGGCGGCCCTCTCAAATTGGAAAACGGCAAAAGATATCTGCTGCTCCTCCGAATACCTAAGTGCGGCAAATATATCCAACATACGGTCCATCCAGTTTTCTGCTAGGTCAGGATTAGGTCCACCTACAAACTTGGGAGGTGCAAATTTTTGGAACCGTTCTAAAGCACGGTCCTCTCCCTCGTGATTGCCTGGATTATTTCCGGGGTTTCCTGTAGTATTCCCATGGCCCTGACCCTGCTGGTCAACCATACGTTCTAACAAATCAGTAGCTACTTGATCTGACTCTTGTTCTTGTTCCCTTTCAGGGCTTCGTCCTCGCCCTCTACCTCTACCTCGAGTACCGGAGGCCATTTAGGTGCAAAAGTCTATAGATCCAAGCATAACGTGTGCTTAGTATTCAATCTCGAAACAAAATAAACATACAAAACAAAGTACACGAAAGGCACGCAAAGCATAGGTACAAAAGATAATACTCGAATATATACATTTATTTACAAAGTCACACCCAAAGGTATACAAATTACCCGACCTCCAGTCGGTACAAAACCCAGTATACACACGAGCACTCCGGCTCCAAAAATCTAGTTAGTCAACCAGATAACAAAAGAAATTAGCCATGCCAGTTCTAACAAAAGTAATCTGCCAGCTAATCAAAAATACAAAAGCGACCCTAAATGCCTCCCCTAGGGCCCCGGTTCCCAATGGAACCTAAAGTATCTATCTCGCCTATCTGCTCTGGCCCGGTAGCTCGTGGTGGTGCCTCCGCGGCCATATCTAGTAAGACCCCGCAGTCAAACGTAATACTCCGGGCCCTCTCCCTAAGCTGCCTCTTCATAGCGAAGAGGTGCTGGTGTGTGTCTCGGAGGTCCCGCTCCAGGTCTCTAACGCGCAACGCCTGCCAGCGACTAAACTCTCTAGCCTCCTCCAGCTGCGCCCTCAAAGTCTCGACCGTCCTGTCTAGGTGATAACGCTCGTCATCCATCGCTAAGACGATCTTGTCGGAATAGCCATATATATACCAACACGCACAGGGTCGGCGGGACACCTGACCCCTAATACAAAATGTAGGGCTCCCCAAGCCTCCTCCGATATCAGATCGCACGCTTACGCAACACCCGGTCCTCCGAGACCCTCGCACCAGGAGGTCTTGGTCCCGATCCCACGCCGCTAGGTCCAACACCACTAGAACTGTCTGGGTCCATACCTACAAATATTAATTCGTTAGCTAGCCGGTATTTCAGCTTAAAATATATCATTCATCTTAAAGAGAATCACGTATTCCTAATGAACCTATCACGTATATCCCACAATTGCCCAAGTCCTCTAACCTAGGCGCTCTGATACCACCTGTGACGCCCCCGCTTCTCCCAAGGGTATCGGCGGGACGTCTGCCTAGCTCGCGTCAGGACTCAAAATTTCAAAACAATAGAACTAGATAAACCCACAAGCGTACTATTCACAATATATCTAACGCCAAAAGAGTTCTATTTACATTCGCAAAAGTAGCTATTCAAATCACTATTTACATTATAATAACAACCAATAGAGGATGGACCCTAAGGTGGGTCCTTATACAAATCACCAAAACAAAAAGGAACATCTTAACTGTCCAACTAATACAAACTAAACCTAACTATACTAGCGGCAGTGTCCTAAAGTTCCCCGCGTCGTCCCCTGCTAAGGAAAACAAAGGAAACTGGGTAAGCTAAAAGCTTAGTAAGTATACAGGGGTAAAACCGTAAATTTCACATTTAAATAAACAACTATTGAACAAAATATCAAGTCAAGTACAAAAGTAACAATACAAAGGAAGGATACAGGTTGGCTCCAAAGCCAAGTCATTTGCCATGCGTGATCTCCTGTCGACACTCCGTCGATCATAAATAAGGTCCGTAGAACTCCACTTGTACACCCACCGAACACCTTATCACCCTCACTGGCCAGTCACCTCACAAACTTGCCCGGGCGAACGACATCACAAACTTGAGCTTGAGTCACAAGCTCGGGTCACAAACTTGGTTCACAACTGGAACTAACGAACTTGGTGACCTCAGACTAGGTTGGACTGGCTCTGACCAAGCCCCCGCGGCCTCGAATAGTCCATCCAGGTCTTCAGATCGGGCCCACAACTTCAACATATTTCACGAACTCAAGAAAGTTCCCCGAGCTCCACGCTCAAGGGGTTCAAACCCAAAATAATTCATTTAGACTTATCATGTATAAATATGCATGCAAATTAGGGTTTAGGTCGAGTGCGATGAAGTACACCCTCGCCTAGGTACCCTTTTATTCACCTGAAACACATAAGCAAGTCATATACAAAATGGCCCGAATACTTACCCAAAATACAAAAGTAGTACAATGGCAAAATCACTTCGCGCGTGTTCGCTAGTAGTAGGCCCCACCGGCTCCGCCTAACTCACCACTGTCTGAAATAGAAGATTGTATCACATTTTATCAGAAATGGCCATTAATTTTCCCAAAACAAGCAAAACGGCAAAATCGGCACATGCAAGTGCGGAAACGGCAAAAAGGGGCGCACGTGCGCGCGTGGAACGGCAAACGGAAATGGCCAAATCTGCTATCTCAAACCGTTTTGATCAAAGATTAGGCTAGGAATGTCAGAACAAGATGAACGAAACACCGTTTCGAAGCTATGAGGAAAGGCTACAATTCTCCTGAAGACACCTTAATCTAAATCTGAATGGAAGCAGGTCAAAATTATGGAAAATTGTACCAGAAATTTACGTCTTAGGGTTACGAACAGGGTTTGTTTGCTGGACCATAACTCACAGCTCACAAATCCAAATCAAGAAATTCCAAAGGCGTTGGAAAGATAGGACATAAGGATATAACTTTAATGTTTGGATCAAAAGCTGAATCAGTACAGAGCATGGAGGAAAATGGGTCCAAACATTCCTGTCAGAACTGTCCAAATTCGAAGGCAGTTCTGACAACCGATCTTGTTTTGGTCATAACTGGAGTTACGGGACTCGGATTTGGATGCATTTTATACCGTTTCGAAGCTAACAGAAAGGGTTAAAATGTTGAAGAAGGCCACTCAGTTCAGTTTGTAATGAAACTAGGTCAAAATATCAATGTACCAAACCAGAACTGTAAAAACAGGTTAACAAACCGCATTCTGGTTAACGAACCATAATTCAGGCTACCTAAGTCCAAATCAAGTGATTCCAAAGCCATCCGAAACTAAGACACCAGGCTAAATTTCTTAAGAAGATGACAACAACCAAATCAGAAGTATTCCCAACCAATTTAACCACTTATAGAAGCAATTATCAAGTTCGGATAGAAACAGGGCAGCAGGGGTATTTCAGTCGTTTCACTGGATACATTGCTCCGATTGAGTTGAAATTTTGCAGACGTCTCTAAAATATCATTACCTATAACTTTCATGTTTTAACCCAAGGCTAATTCAGCCTCTAACTATGATGAACAGTGCCAGGCAGAAAGGGGGGTAATCAAAACCCTAATTCCGAAATTTTCCGTTCAATGCGGAAATTTTCCGCAAATAGCCGCTATCTTAACATTAAGGTTTCATTCCAAACCATTTCCAACCATCATACATGGCCACATAATATTAATCATATGAAAACAGAAAAATCCCACATAAATAGAAAAATTCACCAATCTTAACTAGAATCAAGAAATAATCCACCAAATCACACTTCTAACCACCACAAGTCATTAATTAAACATCATTAGATAGAAAAGGGGGGTTCCATAGTCACTCACCTTATCAACACAAGAAAAGGAGCAACTTTGCACTTTAATCTCCCAAACCACTTCACTAATCACCTCACAATCACTAAGAGAGAGGTTTTTATGGAGAGTTTTCAAGTTTAATCGGTTAGTTTGTTGAATTGGGCAAGATTGGAGCAAGGAATTTGGAGAGGTTTTTCTTCTTTTGCTTGGAGAGAGAGTCGGCCACAAAGCTTGGGAAATGAAGTGATTTTAATCCAATTTTTTTGGTTTATTTAGTCAAATGGTAAAATGATGAATAGTGGTCAATAATCAAGACTTAATTTCTAAGTGACACTTGTCACTATAATTAATACATGGTTATCCTTTTGTCTCTCTCCACTCTCATCCATATAACAACCTCTAATTATCTCTTAGCACCTGATAAAATAAACCCGGTATCCAAAACTTAACCTACCTAGTCGAATTTTACCGAACTTTCCGCACTAGTGGGTCCCACGTCCGATATATGTTCTTAATTTCTCAAAAACTAACTGATACTAGAAAAATCATCTAAAAACTATATTTACTCAATAAAATTATCTGGGGAATTTTCTAATAAAGAAAATGTCGAAAAGGCGGGCGATCAATAAAATAAACCCTAGAAACTTAGAAAATTTTCGGGTTCTCGCACTCATTCTTTCGGGGCGTCACATCGAGCGGTACAACGACCGTTAAAAGAAACGAAATGAAAAACGAAAACAAGTCGCGGATGAACAGTGACTGCCATGTCACAATCCGGCCGGAACCCAATCGAATACAGATAACGTTATATAACTCTAGAGAATAACATTTCCAAACCAAATAAAATGCATGAACATGATTAAACGGTTTTATATACATACATTTGTAATTTACAAATCAAAAGGGAAATATTTGGATCAAGGTACATTTAGGGTTTTCCAACTCCTGAGGAGCTAAACAAAAGAGTATTTACACTAGCTCATTTCATTCTTCAAAACATCAAAATTTCAAAAGATGGTTCCCTGTAAGGAAAACAAGGATAACGGAACGGGGTGAGCTAGAAGCTCAATGAGGTACCAAAAGTATAAATAGTAGAAATCATGAGAAAACACTTTTAAGGCACATGTACACATCAAATAAGAGAGATGAACGAACACCACAATTTAAAGGATACAAGTGGCTCTCAGGAGCCAAATCCCCGTTACAATACTTGATCCAACCTTGTTGACCCTTCGTCAACGTTTAATGAAATACACATGTCCGTAGACCCCGCTTACGCCAAAATCCCGATCACCAAACATACCCCTTACCGGACGCGAATGCCAAAAAAGAACAGGAATGGTAATACTCGAGTATACCGGAAATCTAGAGTCTCCAATACCCAAAGATTTCCCAAGAATAGGCACCCATGGATTGTCAAATTTTCTCGACCAAGCCCTTGTTGGCTCGATCCAATTGACTCCCCATGAGGTTAAACTCAGATTTAATAGGAAGGTCGTTGGATGCACTTCCAAACGACATTATAACAGGTGCAGATAACAGATTCAAGTATATACAAGAAACAAGTCACACATGCCAGAGAACGAGTGCGATAAAGTACACACTCGTCTCGTACAAAATAAACAGTCTGTAAGGACATTCAAATGGCAATTTGTAAGTACAGACAACCAGTTTAGCAATAATTCAGGGGAGTGGTATACTCACCAGTTAAAGCAAGGATACATCAAAAGTTTCAACCAAGGTAGGGCTCTAATCACCAAGAAACCCTAAAATAACCAAGGTAAACAATTATGGTTCCCACAGTCACAAATCCAGTAAATAAAATGCACAAACGAGGCTCGACTACAAGTCGTAGACCTCGCCAAATAATTACTCATGCAAGTGTGCAAAACATGATTTTGGAACGAAAATGTAACATGAAGACCGAGGGTTCGAACAACCCCAAAAGCCCTTCTTAAATGTATCCCAAACCAAACCAAACTCGAAGAAATCCAACACTCCCAAAATTTGGACAGCATATCCCCTACATTTTCATCCTGCAAGCAACACCAATTCATCTCAAATCAACCACATACACATCATAGACTATAAAATACACCTTTCGGTACAATAAGCACAACTGAAGCTACACTTATCGGATTGAAACGAATCTTATGGAGTTTCGAAGCCAAAATATATACCTACATTTCTTATGAAGACCTCCAAAGCCAAATTGTAGACACCAAATTTTAGTGCAAATTCATTTACTATTTATTTTTTTTATTATTTGTCGTGTTAGTTTTATTCACTTTTTAGTTTTTATTATTATTATTTTTTAAGTTTTTTTTAGCATAGAATTTCTCGAAAAGAAAAGAAAAAGTATTCAGAAAATATGATTTAGTTGTTTGTAACTTAAATTCAATGTTTTCTTCAAAATGAAAAATGAAAAAAAAAGAGAAAAATGATGAAAATGAAAAATGAAAAAAAAGGAAAAAAAAAGGAAAAAAACAATAAAAATGAAAAATGAAAAAAAAAACTCTCGCGGCATGCAAAGCTGCGTATTTTTGCAGCTTGCAAAGAAGGGCTCTTGCAGCCCTTTGACTGCAATTTTAGAGGAAATGGCTGGGGTTTTAGGGTTGAGTGCCCCATATAAATAGAAAAGGCAGCCGCAAGAGAGGGGGACAACGGCTGGAGAGAAAGAGAGAACGGCGGATGAAGGTTGGAGGACAAAAAAAAAACGCAGCTTTGAGGAAACCGAGAGAGATAGGGTTTGGGGGCTAGAGGAAAACGCAGGAAAAAGGACAGGGGAGTTTGGGGAAGAGAGAAAACACAGTAGAAAGGAGGGAGCTTGGGCTGAGGTAAAGAAACTAAGCGAGAGAGAAAGGCGGCAGGTGGTACAAGGGACCGAAAACAAAAGGGAAAAAACAAAAAAAGGGGACGTACGGCTAGGTTCAGAGAGGAGGAGTGAAAGGAGATTCTGGGAGGGAGGTTTTTGGATGACGTCTGGGGGTTAAACAAGAAACCAGAGAACTGGGTTGGGGACTTAGTGACGGCTGAAACGAAAAGGGCTAGGTTTTGAGAGAGTGTGTGGAGGAGAATCTGGTGGGCGGCTGGTTGAGTAAGGAAAAGAGGGACCAGAGAGCTAGAGCAGGCGGCGGAAAAAGGGAGCCGAGGGAGAATCTGGATAATAAAAGAAAGCAAGAGGGATTGAGAAAGCGAGGCTCCGGGTAGAGAAAGAAAGAGCTTCCAGGCTGAAGAAAGTAGCTACGGGCTAGGTTAGGAAAAGGGGAAGGAAACCAGAAAAAGAATAGATCTTCGGCCAGCATCCCTTGCATCAGCGCTGGAATTTTTTCCGCAACCCTGTTTGTGGATTTCGCTTGCCAGACCGTTCGATTTAGCAGCCTAAGTGCTCTCAGGTACTCATGGATTCTTCTCAATCTTGGTTTGACACAATTCTTATAAGAGATCTGAACCTTTGCATGCATGATTTGTTTTCTTTTCCTAAAGCTGTGTCGATGCTTGATGACGATGACTGGAAATCATCCTTTTCTTTCTTTGGGTTGTTGAAGTTGTGGCTGTGTTTGATGTTATTGTTTTATTTTGTTGTTCAACTGGGATAACACGAACATGTTAGTCATCAAAGCTGCTAGTTTTCATGTGTGAAGCTAAAGAGTATGAGAATCATGTCTTGGGTGGTTTCGATGTTTGCCTTATTTTTCCGTTCTTGTATCCTGCTATGCTTTCAAGTTGGGGTTTATTTTTATTCAAGTTGAAGATGCATATTTTTTGGTTTGTGATCTGAATTCGGCCATCAACCCCATTAGAATGATTAGATTTGGTGCATGAATTAATCGCTCATCACAAAAACGGATAATACTGATTTCTACGCTTGATTAAGAAACCGAGGAAGCCCCAGAAAATTTCCAGCTTGGCATGTTCTTATTCTGATTTCTTTTTGATGCTTAATTTCAAAGGCTTTATGTTGAAGAGTGAGAAGGGTATTTGGTAAGCATGTTGTTTGGTTTCAAGCTGTGTTCGACTGGGGATTTGTGCACGAAATTTTGCTGCAACAAACAGCAAGCTTGAAGCTTCTGGTTTGTTGCAGCAGCATTGATGAAGCTCGGTTTTTGGATGACTGAGGTTTGGTTTGGCGTGAATGTATTGTTTGGGTCTGTTGACATGTTGGGTGGTGAGCTATTGTACACATTTACTGCAATTTTAAAACTGAAATGAATGACTATTCTGCTTGGGTTTCGTTCCAAAGACATCTGGGTTCCTCCCTATGTCATGATATGATAGCAGTAATATGTAGAAAGCCTGTTTTGATGACCTGCTATCATTGAGGGAAAAATTAATAAGGTTGTAGTGCCTCTTCCAGATTTTTATGCTTAGTTGTCTTGGTGCTTTGAGTTGCGGCAACAGGGATAGAATTCCCTGTGCTTTGTTGCAACAATAGCCATCCCGTTTGTAGTTGCTAAGGTTCGTAAGTGTGGGATTGGTTTGTTGTTCCATTTGAGACACTATGTGTATGTTCGCTGCAAGTCTGTTCCCTAGCATCTTTGCTGCATTTTATTTTCGTGTCCGTTTGGAACTTGTGAATCTGATAAAAAATAAGTCAATACATGGAGTGAAACATTGATGAATGATGAAATTTCATTTGAGAAACTCACAAGAAGATTGCACAACGTGAGTAGTTTTTGTTGTTTTGCTGAAGCCGAATAGCATAGGAAAGAAATAATTGCAGAAACAAGTTTCCTTCATAGGTTGCATGCTTTTGCATGAAAAGAGTTCTTATAATTGGACTTTGGCCCCCCAAGTTTCCCTTCATTTCACTATGACCCAACCAGTTGAATAATGTCCTCAATTTGGTCCTTGGCAGTTTTAATTTTGCAACTTTTTTGCTTGTTTTGCTTCAATTAATCACCATGCTTTGTTTAAATTGCATAAATTTAAGAGCTTTATGAGCAAGTGAGCTTGTGTTTGCATGCTTTCTTTACTTGTTTCAAATAAAATTGGTGCCTTGATCTTTTATTTACTTTTGGAGGGTAAATAAGTCATTTCATCCCATTAGAGCATCAACTCAAGGGAGGTATAACTTCTTTTATCTTTTTTGTCTCTCCCCTATGTGATCCAACGTGCTAAGTGAGAATTGCATGACTACTTTGTTTTCCTTGCTTTTCCTTAATACCTTTCATTTATTTCATTTACTTTTGCTTTTATTAAGTCATTCTTTTATGGGGTATGTGTACACCTCTTGGCTTGTAATAGATAGGGCTTAGAGAGCATTTGATGAAGACCTATTGAAGACGTGTGCCTAGCTAGCAAATGTAATAGGTTCATTAGTTGGTTGCGTGCCTAAGTGTTATGTGTTACTTGCTTTATTAGGTTATTGCATCTAGTCGAGCATGCTAAGTGTTATGTGCTATGTGTTTATGAGTGTTTGGCATGTCTACTTGCTTTCTATAGTCGTAGATGAATGTGATGGATAAATGTACGTCACCACACTGGTCCAATGCTAGTTGTGGCTCATTATTCCGTTAGGAATTCATAGAAAGGGCTAGTCCAACGCTAGACCCTTAGGGGTTTCTTTTCGTTAGTGCATACTTGCATGTTCACTACATGTCATGTATTTTTTTTAGTTTTATCATTTGGCATGCTTCTCGAACCCCTTTTCCCCTCATTTTAGGATTTTTGCACCTCATGCTAGTTATAGGGTATATTTGCTTGAAGAGTCCCCTTTCGATAAGGGAAACGAGCGAGTGTGGCTACAAAAATAGCCTTAGCACGCTAGTTCTCCCTTCTAATCAAAGGGAAAATTAAAGTCACAAAGTTAGGACTCCCCGTTCCCGTCTTGATGCATTCCTATAGGATTCATGCATTTTACTCATTCGCTATCACATACACTTCTACTTTATATTCTAACCCTTTTTCCACATTCTCACTTCACACTACTTTAATTTTGCACGTTTTCACTCAACTACTTACACTTTATAATATCACTCGCACACATGCACTTTATGTTATCTCACATACATTTTTCATTATTATTTTACTCACCTTATCTTGTACATCCATTTGCACACTTCAACTTACACACTCTTGTTTTTATCACTTTTTTCACTTCACACAAACTCACATTTTCACATGGCATGCATTCATTTCACTCATTTTTACGTCATTTAAGATTATGTGTGACCTCTCCAAAGGATCATTATTGGGCTTCACAATTAATGTGATTGGCATCACTCAAGCTTTGGAGAGAAATTTTACCCCCCATGTCCTCCTAGGTCTAGGTTTTGCACTCATATAGTCATATCCAACATGCGATACATACTTTGGGTAGAATAATTAGGAAAAGTGGGGCTAAGTCACGCAACTAGCTTTGGCTAGGGTAAGGGAGTGCCTTAGGCGTTGCCTTTGCCTTCTCCCTTATCAAATGTGATCCCCGATCCCTTTCTTTGGTTACGAAGACCTAAAAGTTCTTTAAAAGGGTTTATTTACTTTTTCGTTCAAAAACAAAAAATCATTTTTTTGGGTGACTTGGTACACCCTAACTCTATACCAAGTGGCGACTCCATTTTTCATACAAAAACCCTTTTTGAACTTTATTTGGCCAAACCGTCGCATTTCACAATCCCACGGCCTTTATTTTCACTTTCACACGTTCACATACATATTTCACACTACTCACACACCACATTATTAAAAAGTGGGGCGCGATAGTTGGCGACTCCACTGGGGAAGTTTAAGTGGGTCCAAGCATTTGATTTAGCCATTCTTTTCCCTTTTCTACCCCTGTTATGCGTGGCATGTAGATATTAGGGTTGCATCTTCCATTTTTAGGACCTTTTTGTCTCACGTACGCATTAAACTACCCCCTCGCTCGTGTATGTATGATTGATTGTTTGGATGTATGTTTACTTGTTTATCTCGCGCTTGCATTGCATTTAGGGGGGGTGTGTCACCCTAGAGCCTCGCGTTGGTTCTTGATCCCTCCCCTCCAAACGAGCACTAGCATACGAGCATACGTTTTAATCTTTTCACCCCCCATTTATTTTTTCTTTAGTGGCTTGTCACGCCACTCCACCCTATTAGGATTTTAGGCGACCCACTTGGACGTGTGATCGTGACACGACGTGTGTGTAGCACGATTCGAGGGGTCACTTAATCTTCCGCTTTAAGTTTTGGGTTAATAGCCTTTAGCTTTTAGTCGAAGATTGAGGATTTTTGATAGATTCACTCAAACACGCAGCCGTGACACGACGTGTACGTAGCGGTGTTTGGGGAATCGCTCGAGCCACCGACAAGGAACCTTAGGAGTGATGACCTTTGGTTTCCAAGTCTGAAAGCTCGGGGACCTGAGCTTATCGAGTCTAGATGCATTAGCGAACCCCAGCCTCATGCATCCATATTAGAATTGCCTAGGGTAGAGTCGACCTCACCCTAAATTAGGAACACCATTCACGAGGGGAGGGATCCCACCCCCTTTCCTTATATATCTTTGTTGCTTTTTAATTGTCCAACGTGTTATGTGATTATGTGTTATGAACTAACGTTTCCTTGTTTCTTATCTTTTGCATTCACAAACGTTAGGAAATAAGAGGTCTGGCATGACCTCCTTTTAGGACCTACCCTTGTAGATAGGCTATTGCACGTTTGAAAATTGTGGTATATTTTGTTCATAAATTAATAATGCCATACCATTTTAGGCCTACCCTGGCAAATAAAGGGTTCCTTAGGTCACGTTTCATTTCGAATTGCATATTTACATCGCTTTAATAAATGGCATCATGCATAACCCTAGAAAGGGAATGCCATTTAGGGGATCCCGTGTCAGGAATAAACCACCTTGTGTCTCGGATACTTAATCCAAAGAGACTTGCACGTTTACATTTTATACCATCCAAAAGGGTAGTGCACAAGGTAAGGTAGGATCCGATCATCTTCATAAGAGCGATTTTTGGAATATGAGCATCTAATAATCACTTTTTGGCCATTTTATCAAAGTTGGTAAAAATCCCTTGCGCAAAGGACATTAATTTGAAGAAATTCACAAATGATTCCTCCTATTGAGACGATAAATAAATTGAGGCCAAAACTTGATTTTAGAAGGCTCATAGGCTAATGCATCGTAATAATTTTTTGAAACTACCAGTGGATAGCTTGATTTTTTTAATAAGCTCCCAATTCCATTCAATCCATTGGACCATTTCCTTCATCAATTTCATCCAATCCATTTTATCAATTTGTTCATTTTTAGGGCAATTTAGTCGATTTTTGAATAAATCACCAATGTCATTCAATTCATTTGATTAGTTAGGGCAATTTTGTCGATTTTCGATAACTCATCAATTTCGTCCGATTTATTTGACCAGTTTACCATTTTAGGGCGATCTGGTCAATTTTGAATAAATTCTCGATTTCATTCAATTCATTTAATCAATTTCATTTTTTAGGACGATCCGGTCAATTTTGAATAAAATTCTCAATTTCATTCCATTCATTCGATCAATATCCTTTTTTAGGATGATTCGGTCAATTTTGAGTAAGTTTTAAATTTCACTCAATTCATTTGACCCGTTTCCCTTTTTAAGGTAATCCAGTCGATTTTAAATAAATGGTCAATTTCATTCAACCCATTTGACTAATTAGGGTTTCAAGGTCGAATTTCAAATTGGAAAACCTAGTTGATTTTGAGAAAACCATCCTTTGCATCCAGTCATTTGATCAGTTGGGGTTTTGACCGGCGCTTTACTGAGGAAATTTTGTCAAACGAATTCCAATCTCTTCGATAGGAAGTTCGTCAAGGTCAAACCCGTGCATTTGTGATCAATTCATTCGGACATTGTCCTTATTTTGACAAATGTCTTTTGTCTCTCCAGTTGACCAAATTCTTCAAAATTATTTTTCACTCAATGAGTTGATCGGATCCATCAGGTATTGTATAGTGCCTGCTCTGGAGGATTGCATTTTCATGCTAGGCCTACCCTTGGCATAAAAGGGTTCTCCCATAGGACATGCATACCGATTTTATATTCTTATTTACTAACTCAGGGTATTTTTCTTTTGTTTTCCCCCTCCCCTGCATTCATAAAAAAAAATGCTTCAATAAGGTGAAAATATTTTTCTATATCTGATGATAATTTGGATCTAATAAAGTGTCAAAATTGCAAGTATTGTGTGATTTTTGGGCAGATCCTACAATGAAAACATAAATAATCTATCTGGAAGCTCTACGCTAAAACCTCTGAGAGATTTTGTAATTGTTTTCCAAAGGAAAATTCTGTTTATTTGATTTGTTAGTACATTTTGTTCCAAAAGAAAAGGAGGCAAAAGTGTATATGTGAAGCTCTTTACAAGTTTCTCTCTTCTCATTTATATCATAATTGAATGAGAAATTTTGTTTCCAACTTTTTCAGCAATAAAATTTTTGGACAATTTTTGTTTTATGTATATTTATGTACATTTCATTCTTTATTCTTACTCCTTGGAGAGTTCATGATGAATTTTGAGAAATAAGACCAAATTGAGGTTTTTTCAACCTCTAGCCTGAATTTCACAAGTGTACACTTTTTAAAATCCTCATGTACACTAGGTTGGTGATCCGAGCTATTCAATAAGAGTGCTCAGAAAAAAGGTGAATGGTCACTCAAAAGGCCTCATGAGATATCTTTTCTCCTTCACTGTACAATTCACTGTACAATTCGTATTTTGCCCATTTCACTTAACCCCAAAATAAAATCAGTCACATTGATTGATAAATTGCAAATTGGGACCATCTTTGCTTGAAAATGCCCACTGTGTCTAATTATATTCATTTCACATCTAAGTGAAAGCAAGAATGTGCATTATTCTTGTTTGTTTTGAAAATTTGGAATGATACTTCAAGCGTTCGTTTCTCTATCTATACAGAGTTTATCATTTGCTCCCCCGTTTGAGCCTTTAAAAGAATAATTTCGTTTCAAATTAGAGCCTCAATGATCACTACCCTGCATTTGAAATTTTCAAAAATCAAAAAGGGGAATGAATTCTCAATGAGCATTGCGTTACTTTGGTTGTCATGAAGCGTGAGAATGATACTTTGGCCGTCATTTCTACAACCTAAATACTGATCATCCCTTGCATCCTCGTTTGAGCTAAAAATTGGTGGTTCTTTTCGAGTGCACATATGATCGCACCCCACATTGGGGAAGGAGATTGGGGAATTTTGAAAAAGAAAAAAAAAAGAAAAATGGAAAAGCAAAAATGCTAGAATAAGGAGGGAACCGCAAATTGGGGAAATTTGATTCCACTTGGGGTCCAATTTTGAAAAAAAAAGAGAAAGAAAAGGAAGAGTTTTGTCCGCGTGGATCGCCTATGTTTTACAAATATGGATGAACAAGGGTCTTCCTCAGTCAATTAATTCAGATACATACCAGAAATTTTCCATTAATGAAAGTTTCCTTTCAGAGTTATTGTAAGGAACGGAATAAAAGTCAGGCCCTCTTCTTTTTCCAATCAAACATTCTATCCCTAGTTATCCCTTTTGAGCCTTCAGAATAAATTATTTCGTTTGGCAACCCCTGAGAATCGCAAACCCCATACTGGGACAAGTTTGAGTTGAAAGGGAAAAATTTCAAGAAGTGAAAAAGTGAAAAGCCACAAAATCAAAAGATAAAAGAAGAAAAGAGAACCTCAGTTCACAAATAAATTGGGGCAAATTTCAAAGAATGGCAGAAGGCCGAAAAATCAAAAGAAGAAAGAAAATGAAAGAGAAAAAGCCTCAATTGAGCATAAACTCTGGGGCAAGTCTTGATTTAACCCTAAAATAGGGTTGGCACAACAATGCGATCTCAGATTACTTAAGCCACTCTTGAAATCTGCCTTCAAGCCTTAACTTTCCTAAGCACCCCACCTGACCCCATTACAAAAGCCGAAAGTCCTGACTTCTGTTCTTTTCAATGGTCCTGTCAAGAAAATTTCTGATGCCGGAAAATTTTAGCTGTATTTCTGAATGGCTTGGGTATGGGGTTGACGCTACTCACCATGTGAAAACCCACCAAGTTGAGGGAAAGGAAAAAGAGGCAAAAAGCAAAGCAAGAAAAGTAAAGGCAAGAAAATGCAGAAAAATTTGACGCTGAAGTCCCTGGTGAGTGATGAGAAAAAATGCAAACAAAGTCTGAGATCTTTGAGTTCAAAATAGGGACAATTTTGGGAAAATGCGATCTTCGGTGCAATGTCCTTGAAAGTTTTATTTTTTAGCTATCGTTTTCAAGCCACATTACAAGCTCATAAAGTCCATCGTTGACTTATTCCTTCATGACAATCCAAAGTGAGTATTATGCTCATAAGAAATCCATCAATCATTTGTGATCAAAAGGGTATAACCAGTTTTCGCATGTTTAGCTATTGTTCCTACCCATTTGTTGCAAGGTTAAAACTTATGTGTTGACTAAGTTTTCTTAAGAAATAAGAATGGACAAACTATTTGCTTTCACTAAGATGTGATATTAAATGGGTTAGATACGATTTGAGCGCAAGAATGAGACAGCTTCTGACCTCCCATTTCCTTCAGCCACTTCCAAATCAAAAATAAAGTCACTTGATTGGTCCTGAAAGATGAACCAACCAGAAATAGTGACCCATCACCCAAAGCATTGATGCTAAAGTGGGGAAGAAATCTTTCGTAATTTGGCATTATTTTGAGAAATTCATCATGAAATGTGCTATATGAGTTTAAGCAAGACATTCAATTTTCTTCACATGATATGTTAGGAAAAGCAATTGCTTACTTTGTTCAAATAAATGGAGGGTCATTCAAACAAATTTTTTGCAATTAAATAAGCCTACATTGGGGCAAATTTTCGTGTGAGAGATTTTGCAAAATAGCCCACAATGGGGCAAAATTTTTGTAATACATTTGAGGATGTCAAACCAATCACGCTGTTCTTTCCAAATAAGAAATTTGAATGCATGTCATACTTTGATGAACCCCTTGTACAGGTATTCATGGTTCAAAATGACGAAAAGCATCCAGTGAGGCGGAAGGCCGATACTGCAAAGAGAAGCAAGAAGAAGGAGGAAAATGGACTTGACACTGGAGCAAATTATCTTTGAAGAGATTTACTAAAAAAAAAAAAATCGGAAAGGTCAAAAATCAAAGTTTAATTTATTGTTTCTTGGCAAATCAAATTCAATTTCTTGTTCACAAGATCACGCTGGGACTGGACTTCGTGCCGCCAACTTCACAAGATCCCGTTGGTCCTGAATTTCGTGACGCCAACATCCCATTGGGCAGGCTTGGAATTAATCCCACTGACCAATTCATCACACTGGGGCAAATTTTTAGATAATTTTTCAAACAAGTCTTATACAGTTCTTCATTTTACATTTCATTTTTACAGCCACTGGAGCGTGAGGATAGTCCCACCAGTGTGCATCTCATTTTCACAACCACTGGAGCGTAAAGTTAGTCCCGCCAGTGAGCATTTCATTTACATCGCCACTAGCTGTGGGTTAGTCCCACTGTGAGAACCCGTAAAACCCTAATCATTTTCCTAGGATTTTAGTTCCCTTAATTGCATAATTTTTGCGTTTCTGGCTTAGAAATATTATCTGGGTGGATTTTATGAGCAATTATAGTTTTAAGATGATTTTTCTAGCATTGGTGAAATTTTAGAAAATTAAGAGTAAATAGTGGACGTGGGACCCACTAGTGCGAAAAGTTCGAAAAAATTCGGCCAATAAGGTTAAGTTTCGGATACTGTGTAAAATTTATCGGGTGTTAAGAGATAAGTAGAATGTGTGAAGTGATTGATGTGAGAGGGAAAAAGAAAGATAAGAATGCATTAATGAGTGTGACAAGTGTCACAATATGATTGGGTGGACTTTAAGAAATACTATTCACATTTTTGACTTTTTTGACCAAAGGATTAAATATCAAAAAAATGCACAAAAATCACCATTTTCTTACCTCTTATGGCCGGCCCTCTCCTTGCAAAGAAGAAAGGAATTTCTCCAACTTTCAAGCTTCCATAAACAAAAGCTTAGACTAGATTTCACTCCATAAAATCCTTCCTTCTAGTGCTAGTAAGTTGTTTGGTGAAGTTTGTTTGAAGAGCTAAGGTGTTCAACATCTTCATCTCTCTTGTTTCTTGGTAAGTGAGGCTTGAAACACCCTACTACACCTAATGATGCTTATGTTATGCTTATTAGTGATTAGAGTGCTGAAATTTCTGGTTTTTATCTTGGTTTGAAGTGATTTGGTGAAGTTTTTATTTTATTGATGATTTTTCTGGTTTAATTGGATTATGATGGTGTAGTTGATTATGATGATTGGCAATGGCCTATAATGACTCTAGTGGGTGTGAAATGTGGATAAATACAACTAATTTTGGATTTGGAGTGCATTGTGAAAAGTTAGGGTTTGAAAATCCCCAATTCTGTCCGGTTTTAGATAATAGGGTTAGAGGCCGAATTAGACTTTACTCAAAACATGAAAGTTGTAGGTATTTATGTGTTTGAGGTGCCTATAAAATTTCAGGTCATTTGGATTAGTGTAGAGTGAGATATGACGAAATTACTGTAGCTGTTCTGCTTTGATCAGAATGCGAAAACTGCGATAGTAATTGGCCATTTTGACTGGAATTGGTTTGGATTTTGGAGTTGGTGTCTTCTGATGAAATGTAGCTGGATGTCTTAGCTAACTTATGCCTTTGGAATTTTGGCATTTGGACTTGTATGGACTGATATATACCGATTACAGTTTTCTGTGTTTTGCAAACCTGTTTTGGTGATTCTGGTATAGTATTTTGCATATTTGACCTAGTTGTGTTAGGAACTGGATTGAGTGACCTTCTACATTGTTGTAGCTATGTTTATTGGCTTCGAAATGGTGGGTCTTACACCCCCATCCGATAATTGTAGTGAGAGTTGTGCCATTACCGCATTATGAGGTCAAATCCGGTTTTCTTATCAAGGCTTAAGTTAAAGCCCTCTCTTAATTTCTGGTTTGCTATCATGCTTGTATATGTTTATAAAACCCTATTGGGGTTGTGAATTGGTGTTGTTTATGGCTCGGTGTGGAGTCTTATTATATGTGTTACATGTTCTAGGGCGTGACGGTAGCTCACGACGTCTTGGTGATCGTGGTGCATGAAACACCATTTACTTGCTTGGTGAGTATACTACTCACTTATTTGTTACAATGTGACTTCGTGCTATGTGAATTGTTGCCTTGAAGGCTTATTTGGTTAGTGAAAATGATTGAGGTGGGGGTGTACTTGACCGCCCTCACCCCTTGTAATTTCCTTTATAGCTATTTACCGTTTTACTGAAATACTGCATTTGTTATATGAGATACTGAATTCCATATATGGAAACTGAATTGGTGTCGTTTGGGACGATTGTCCAACGGCTTTACTGTATCACTGAGCTTAACCCCGTTTGGTAGTCAATTGGATCGAGTCGGCGAGGGCTTGGTCGTGAAAATTGTCATGCCACGGGGACTGTACTGGGGAACCTTGTGGTAATGAGACCCTTGGTTCCGGTATACTCGAGTATTACCAAAAGCTACTGAAATGGAGTGCGGGCCCGGTTGGGGTATGTTGGGTGGAAGGAAGTGGAAGTAAAGGGTGGTCTACGGTTTGGTACTTGTAACATTGACGGAGAGTCAATGAGGTTGGATCAAGATTGCAAGTGTGGAAATGGGCTCTTGAGAGCCGACTGTATCCTTTTACCATTTTACTCCATTGCTTATGGTGTACTTTAAGTGATTGGTTATGCTTATGTGACTTTGGTTGCTAATGTAGTAGTATACCACTGGGCTTTAGCTCATTCCGTGTTATTTGTTTTCCTTACAGGGATATAACTACTTTTGTGAATGGATTGGATAGTCATTTGCCAAATTGAGCTTGTAAATGTCTTTTGTATAGCTCTTGAAATGAAACCCTAATGTGTAACGGGTTCATTTCCTTTTGATAGGCAAACCGAATATGTACTTCTTTAATGGATGGCTTGTATTGGCCTAATTGCACTTGTATGAACTAGATGGATATTTTGGTAGGCCGTTTGGCTTGTAAATGTTGATTTCCAATGTACATATATGCTTGGCCGTGGTTTGGATAAATTTCGGCTTCGATTTTCATTTTTTATTATTTTTGTGATTTTGAATTGTTTGCGCGCAATGGTAAGTTCCGAAACGTAATAGATCGACGTAAACTGAACCATTAGTCCTGGCGAGAGCTGGGCAGGCAGTCCGCTAACCCCTTTGGTTCGCCTTAGGGGAAGGTGGGGCTGTCACAGGTGGTATCAGAGCCACGTCGTGTGGTCTCTGCGCGAAGTGAGACTGGGCCAAGTGGTGTTGTGGTCCTAATTTCATGAATATGTTTAAGTGCTCGTTTGAGCATAAGTTATGAACCGGGCATGTGATAAATGTACGAATCATTATCATGGGACTCGAGGAAGCTAGGTATGTATGTCGGGTAGGAATCTTTAATAAGGATGGTTTACTCTTGGGACCGGCCGGCTCGAGATGTGAATTATCTTAGACGAGATTCTTGCGCCCGGATACGAAAGATATGAGGGCCTAGGTTAGAAAGGATTTGGTGAACTAGAAAGGCGATTCTATGGAACTTCGTGTGGTTTGTTCGGGTGTGGTTAAGCGTGATCGACCTTGATTAAGATATAAATATTTGGACGAAGCCCTAGAAGGGGGAAAGCTTTTCGTGAGTTCTTTTGTACTTGGGACCTAGGTGTCTATAGTACTTTTGGAAGACCCTTTTGTTTCGTGGAATGACTTCGTATGTACTTGACTGACTGTTCCGTATAATTGCTTAACCTGGTTATGTGATCTATGTATACGTGTTATGTGTTTAAATGCTCTTCGCGGTAATTGTTTGAGTTACTTATTCCTGTTTCATTGTTCCTGTCTGGTGTTACGGAAGGAAGGGTTAGGTGCCCTTTAACAGTATATTTTTTATGACCTAGATTGACTTACATTGATGGAAGGCACCCGAAGTGGTCGAGGCCGTGGACGCAGGGGTAGGCAACCCACACCGGTTAGGGGTACGGGGGAAACCTCTACTGGACCCAATCTGGAACCGCAAGTAAACCCTAGTGTGTAAATAGCTGCTGCTATGCAGCAAATGACAAACTTACTAGCACAAGTAGTGCAACAGCAGGGCCAAAACCCAAACCCTAACCCTGGAAACCCTGGTAACCATAACGAGAGCGAAGACAGAGTTCTCGAACGATTCCAAAAGTTCGCTCCGCCAAAGTTTGTTGGGGGACCCGACCCAGACGTTGCCGAAAGATGGCTTGAAAAGATGGTGGATATATTTGCAGCCCTACACTACCCTGACGAACGGCAAGTGACTTTTGCCGTGTTTCAGCTTGAGAGGGCAGCCCGTTCCTGGTGGAACGTAATTAGGCAGAAATGGGAACGGGAGCAGACGCCAAGGACTTGGGTGAACTTCATCCGAGAATTTAATGCAAAGTTTTTCCCTCCTCTAGTCCAGGAGAGGAAGGAGGACGAGTTCATTAGGCTCCGCCAAGGGGCTCAAACTGTGGCGGAATATGAAAGTCAATTTACCCGCTTATCCAAGTTTGCGCCTGAGTTGGTCTTGACCGAGCAACGAAGAATACGGCGATTTGTCCAGGGCCTGAACGTAGAAATCCAGAAAGACCTCGCGGCAGCCCAAATTAATGCCTTCAGTGAAGCAGTGGAAAAGGCACAACGGGTAGAGAATGCTAGGCTCCAGGTGAAAAACTTTCAGGCGAAAAAGAGAGGATTTCCTGGAGACAATTCGGGACAGGAGGATGAAAGTATCCCTCCCAAATTTGGGCGGGGAACGGGAGGAGTGAGGATGCCGGGAATGTCACCAGAGAGGCCGTCAAGAGGAGGCTCAGCTTCTGCAGCACGCGGACCCTGCGGGTATTGCGGAAAATTAAACCACTCGGAGGACAATTGCTGGAGGAAAGGAGGAAAATGCTTGCTCTGTGGGAGTGCCGAACATCAAATTGCTAACTGTCCAGCTCGCCTGCGCGAGCGGCAAGGGACTCTGCCACCAACCACGACCCACCCTGACCGGTCGAAGGGGGACAAGGATGGATCAAAAGTGTCCTCTCGGGTGTACTCCTTAGAACAACATCAAGGCTTTGACCCATTAGAGGACGTGGAAGGTAAGAATTTACTGAACCTGGCCAGTGAAGGGGCACAGATTTGTTAGCAAAGTATAAAGCTCAATTTAATCTCAGAGCAGTCAATGATAAGGAATTTCGAGGACGAAATTCTTTTAAGGGGGAGAGAGTGTGAGAACCCGTAAAACCCTAATCATTTTCCTAGGATTTTAGTTCCCTTAATTGCATAATTTTTGCGTTTCTGGCTTAGAAATATTATCTGGGTGGATTTTATGAGCAATTATAGTTTTAAGATGATTTTTCTAGCATTGGTGAAATTTTAGAAAATTAAGAGTAAATAGTGGATGTGGGACCCACTAGTGCGAAAAGTTCGGAAAAATTCGGCCAATAAGGTTAAGTTTCGGATACTGTGTAAAATTTATCGGGTGTTAAGAGATAAGTAGAATGTGTGAAGTGATTGATGTGAGAGGGAAAAAGAAAGATAAGAATGCATTAATGAGTGTGACAAGTGTCACAATATGATTGGGTGGACTTTAAGAAATACTATTCACATTTTTGACTTTTTTGACCAAAGGATTAAATATCAAAAAAATGCACAAAAATCACCATTTTCTTACCTCTTATGGCCGGCCCTCTCCTTGCAAAGAAGAAAGGAATTTCTCCAACTTTCAAGCTTCCATAAGCTTCAATCTTCCATAAACAAAAGCTTAGACTAGATTTCACTCCATAAAATCCTTCCTTCTAGTGCTAGTAAGTTGTTTGGTGAAGTTTGTTTGAAGAGCTAAGGTGTTCAACATCTTCATCTCTCTTGTTTCTTGGTAAGTGAGGCTTGAAACACCCTACTACACCTAATGATGCTTATGTTATGCTTATTAGTGATTAGAGTGCTGAAATTTCTGGTTTTTATCTTGGTTTGAAGTGATTTGGTGAAGTTTTTATTTTATTGATGATTTTTCTGGTTTAATTGGATTATGATGGTGTGGTTGATTATGATGATTGGCAATGGCCTATAATGACTCTAGTGGGTGTGAAATGTGGATAAATACAACTAATTTTGGATTTGGAGTGCATTGTGAAAAGTTAGGGTTTGAAAATCCCCAATTCTGTCCGGTTTTATATAATAGGGTTAGAGGCCGAATTAGACTTTCCTCAAAACATGAAAGTTGTAGGTATTGATGTGTTTGAGGTGCCTGTAAAATTTCAGGTCATTTCGATTAGTGTAGAGTGAGATATGACGAAATTACTGTAGCTGTTCTGCTTTGATCAGAATGCGAAAACTGCGATAGTAATTGGCCATTTTGACTGGAATTGGTTTGGATTTTGGAGTTGGTGTCTTCTGATGAAATGTAGCTGGATGTCTTAGCTAACTTATGCCTTTGGAATTTTGGCATTTGGACTTGTATGGACTGAGATATACCGATTACAGTTTTCTGTGTTTTGCAAACCTGTTTTGGTGATTCTGGTATAGTATTTTGCATATTTGACCTAGTTGTGTTAGGAACTGGATTGAGTGACCTTCTACATTGTTGTAGCTCTGTTTATTGGCTTCGAAATGGTGGGTCTTACACCCCCATCCGATAATTGTAGTGAGAGTTGTGCCATTACCGCATTATGAGGTCAAATCCGGTTTTCTTATCAAGGCTTAAGTTAAAGCCCTCTCTTAATTTCTGGTTTGCTATCATGCTTGTATATGTTTATAAAACCCTATTGGGGTTGTGAATTGGTGTTGTTTATGGCTCGGTGTGGAGTCTTATTATATGTGTTACATGTTCTAGGGCGTGACGGTAGCTCACGACGTCTTGGTGATCGTGGTGCATGAAACACCATTTACTTGCTTGGTGAGTATACTACTCACTTATTTGTTACAATGTGACTTCGTGCTATGTGAATTGTTGCCTTGAAGGCTTATTTGGTTATTGGAAATGATTGAGGTGGGGGTGTACTTGACCGCCCTCACCCCTTGTAATTTCCTTTATAGCTATTTACCGTTTTACTGAAATACTGCATTTGTTATATGAGATACTGAATTCCATGTATGGAAACTGAATTGGTGTCGTTTGGGACGATTGTCCAACGGCTTTACTGTATCACTGAGCTCAACCCCGTTTGGTAGTCAATTGGATCGAGCCGGCGAGGGCTTGGTCGTGAAAATTGTCATGCCACGGGGACTGTACTGGGGAACCTTGTGGTAATGAGACCCTTGGTTCCGGTATACTCGAGTATTACCAAAAGCTACTGAAATGGAGTGCGGGCCCGGTTGGGGTATGTTGGGTGGAAGGAAGTGGAAGTAAAGGGTGGTCTACGGTTTGGTACTTGTAACATTGACGGAGAGTCAATGAGGTTGGATCAAGATTGCAAGTGTGGAAATAGGCTCTTGAGAGCCGACTGTATCCTTTTACCATTTTACTCCATTGCTTATGGTGTACTTTAAGTGATTGGTTATGCTTATGTGACTTTGGTTGCTAATGTAGTAGTATACCACTGGGCTTTAGCTCATTCCGTGTTATTTATTTTCCTTACAGGGATATAACTACTTTTGTGAATGGATTGGATAGTCATTTGCCAAATTGAGCTTGTAAATGTCTTTTGTATAGCTCTTGAAATGAAACCCTAATGTGTAACGGGTTCATTTCCTTTTGATAGGCAAACCGAATATGTACTTCTTTAATGGATGGCTTGTATTGGCCTAATTGCACTTGTATGAACTAGATGGATATTTTGGTAGGCCGTTTGGCTTGTAAATGTTGATTTCCAATGTACATATATGCTTGGCCGTGGTTTGGATAAATTTCGGCTTCGATTTTCGTTTTTTATTATTTTTGTGATTTTGAATTGTTTGCGCGCAATGGTAAGTTCTGAAACATAATAGATCGACGTAAACTGAACCGTTAGTCCTGGCGAGAGCTGGGCAGGCAGTCCGCTAACCCCTTTGGTTCGCCTTAGGGGAAGGTGGGGCTGTCACACCCACTAGTGAGCATTTCATTTTACCGCCACTAGCCGTGGGTCAGTCCCACTAGTGAGCATTTCTTTTTATTCTGCCGCTAGCCGTGGGTCAGTCCCACTAGTGAGCACTTTCTGTTACACCGCTACTAGCCGTGGGTCAGTCCCACTAGTGAGCACTTCCTTTTATACCGCCACTAGCCGTGGGTCAGTCCCACTAGTGAGCATTTCCTTTTATTCCGCCACTAGCCGTGGGTCAGTTCCACTATTGAGCATTGCTTTTTTTATTCGGCCACTAGCCGTGGGTCAGTCCCACTAGTGAGCATTTCCTTTTATTCCGCCACTAGCCGCGGGTCAGTCCACTAGTGAGCATTTCATTTGCATCACTAACAAACATGGGTTAGTCCCATTAACACTTCATTTCACTTCTTTCATTTGCATCACCAATAAACATGGGTCAATCCCACCAACACTCCATCTCACTTCAATTCATCTGATTTTAATTCTGTTCGGGTCAGTCCCATTTAAATTCCTGTTCGGGTCAGTCCCGTTTAAATTCCTGTTCGGGTCAGTCCCGTTTAAATTCTGTTCGGGTCAGTCCCGTTTAAATTCCTGTTCGGGCCAGTCCCGCATTTTAAATTTCTTGTCTGGGTCAATCCCATTTTAAAATTTTGTCAAAAGGGGTCAGTCCCCATTTCTAAAAGCATTCATCATTCGAGACGTTCACCGCCGAATAACGCAGGTAAGTATTTGTTGTCTACTTCTTTGTCTCAAGTTTTTTCAAAACTCAGACAAAGAGGGGCAAACTGTAGACACCAAATTTTAGTGTAAATTCATTTACTATTTATTTTTTTTTATTATTGGTCATGTTAGTTTTATTCACTTTTTAGTTTTTATTATTATTATTTTTTAAGTTTTTTTTAGCATAGAATTTCTCGAAAAGAAAAGAAAAAGCATTCCGAAAATATGATTTAGTTGTTTGTAACTTAAATTCAATGTTTTCTTGAAAATGAAAAATGAAAACAAAGAGAAAAATGATGAAAATGAAAAATGAAAAAAAGGAAAAAAAAGGAAAAAAAACGATAAAAATGAAAAATGAAAAAAAAAAACTCTCGCGGTATGCAAAGCTGCGTATTTTCGCTGCTTGCAAAGAAGGGCTCTTGCAGCCCTTTGGCTGCAATTTTAGAGGAAATGGCTGGGGTTTTAGGGTTGACTGCCCCATATAAATAGAAAAGGCAGCCGCAAGAAAGGGGGCAACGGCTGGAGAGAAAGAGAGAACGGCGAATGAAGGTTGGAGGACAAAAAAAAACGCAGCTTTGAGGAAGTCGAGAGAGATAGGGTTTGGGGGCTAGAGGAAAACGCAGGAAAAAGGACAGGGGAGTTTGGGGAAGAGAGAAAACACAGTAGAAAGGAGGGAGCTTGGGCTGAGGTAAAGAAACTAAGCGAGAGAGAGAGGCGGCAGGTGGTACAAGGGACCGAAAACAAAAGGGAAAAAACAAAAAAAAGGGGACTTACGGCTAGGTTCAGAGAGGAGGAGTGAAAGGAGATTCTGGGAGGGAGGTTTTTGGATGACGTCTGGGGGTTAAACAAGAAACCAGAGAACTGGGTTGGGGACTTAGTGACGGCTGAAACGAAAAGGGCTAGGTTTTGAGAGAGTGTGTGGAGGAGAATCTGGTGGGCGGCTGGTTGAGTAAGGAAAAGAGGGACCAGAGAGCTAGAGCAGGCGGCGGAAAAAGGGAGCCGAGGGAGAATCTGGATAATAAAAGAAAGCAAGAGGGATTGAGAAAGCGAGGCTCCGGGTAGAGAAAGAAAGAGCTTCCAGGCTGAAGAAAGTAGCTACGGGCTAGGTTAGGAAAAGGGGAAGGAAACTAGAAAAAGAATAGATCTTCGGCCAGCATCCCTTGCATCAGCGCTGGAATTTTTTCCGCAACCCTGTTTGTGGATTTCGCTTGCCAGACCATTCGATTTAGCAGCCTAAGTGCTCTCAGGTACTCATGGATTCTTCTCAATCTTGGTTTGACACAATTCTTATAAGAGATCTGAACCTTTGCATGCATGATTTGTTTTCTTTTCCTAAAGCTGTGTCGATGCTTGATGACGATGACTGGAAATCATCCTTTTCTTTCTTTGGGTTGTTGAAGTTGTGGCTGTGTTTGATGTTATTGTTTTATTTTGTTGTTCAACTGGGATAACACGAACATGTTAGTCATCAAAGCTGCTAGTTTTCATGTGTGAAGCTAAAGAGTATGAGAATCATGTCTTGGGTGCTTTCAAGTTGGGGTTTATTTTTATTCAAGTTGAAGATGCATGTTTTTTCGTTTGTGATCTGAATTCGGCCATCAACCCCATTAGAATGATTAGATTTGGTGCATGAATTAATCGCTCACCACAAAAACGGATAACACTGATTTCTACGCTTGATTAAGAAACCAAGGAAGCCCCAGAAAATTTCCAGCTTGGCATGTTCTTATTCTGATTTCTTTTTGATGCTTAATTTCAAAGGCTTTATGTTGAAGAGTGAGAAGGGTATTTGGTAAGCATGTTGTTTGGTTTCAAGCTATGTTCGACTGGGGATTTGTGCACGAAATTTTGCTGCAACAAACAGTAAGCTTGAAGCTTCTGGTTTGTTGCAGCAGCATTGATGAAGCTCGGTTTTTGGATGACTGAGGTTTGGTTTGGCGTGAATGTATTGTTTGGGTCTGTTGACATGTTGGGTGGTGAGCTATTGTACACATTTACTGCAATTTTAAAACTGAAATGAATGGCTATTCTGCATGGGTTTCGCTCCAAAGACATCTGGGTTCCTCCCTATGTCATGGTATGATAGCAGTAATATGTAGAAAGCCTGTTTTGATGACCTGCTATCATTGAGGGAAAAATTAATAAGGTTGTAGTGCCTCTTCCAGATTTTTATGCTTAGTTGTCTTGGTGCTTTGAGTTGCGGCAACAGGGATAGAATTCCCTGTGCTTTGTTGCAACAATAGCCATCCCGTTTGTAGTTGCTAAGGTTTGTAAGTGTGGGATTGGTTTGTTGTTCCATTTGAGACACTATGTGTATGTTCGCTGCAAGTCTGTTCCCTAGCATCTTTGCTGCATTTTATTTTTGTGTCCGTTTGGAACTTGTGAATCTGATGGAAAATAAGTCAATGCATGGAGTGAAACATTGATGAATGATGAAATTTCATTTGAGAAACTCACAAGAAGATTGCACAACGTGAGTAGTTTTTGTTGTTTTGCAGAAGCCGAATAGCATAGGAAAGAAATAATTGCAGAAACAAGTTTCCTTCGTAGGTTGCATGCTTTTGCATGAAAAGAGTTCTTATAATTGGACTTTGGCCCCCCAAGTTTCCCTTCATTTCACTATGATCCAACCAGTTGAATAATGTCCTCAATTTGGTCCTTGGCAGTTTTAATTTTGCAAGTTTTTTGCTTGTTTTGCTTCAATTAATCACCATGCTTTGTTTAAATTGCATAAATTTAAGAGCTTTATGAGCAAGTGAGCTTGTGTTTGCATGCTTTCTTTACTTGTTTCAAATAAAATTGGTGCCTTGACCTTTTCTTTACTTTTGGAGGGTAAATAAGTCATTTCATCCCATTAGAGCATCAACTCAAGGGAGGTATAACTTCTTTTATCTTTTTTGTCTCTCCCCTATGTGATCCAACGTGCTAAGTGAGAATTGCATGACTACTTTTTTTTCCTTGCTTTTCCTTAATACCTTTCATTTATTTCATTTACTTTTGCTTTTATTAAGTTATTCTTTTATGGGGTATGTGTACACCTCTTGGCTTGTAATAGATAGGGCTTGGAGAGCATTTGATGAAGACCTATTGAAGACGTTTGCCTAGCTAGCAAATGTAATAGGTTCATTAATTGGTTGCGTGCCTAAGTGTTATGTGTTACTTGCTTTATTAGGTTATTGCATCTAGTCGAGCATGCTAAGTGTTATGTGCTATGTGTTTATGAGTGTTTGGCATGTCTACTTGCTTTCTATAGTCGTAGATGAATGTGATGGATGAATGTACGTCACCACACTGGTCCAATGCTAGTTGTGGCTCATTATTCCGTTAGGAATTCATAGAAAGGGCTAGTCCAACGCTAGACCCTTAGGGGTTTCTTTTCGTTAGTGCATACTTGCATGTTCACTACATGTCATGCATTTTTTTTTAGTTTTATCATTTGGCATGCTCCTCGAATCCCTTTTCCCCTCATTTTAGGATTTTTGCACCTCATGCTAGTTATAGGGTACATTTGCTTGAAGAGTCCCCTTTCGATAAGGGAAACGAGCGAGTGTGGCTACAAAAATAGCCTTAGCACGCTAGTTCTCCCTTCTAATCAAAGGGAAAATTAAAGTCACAAAGTTAGGACTCCCCGTTCCCGTCTTGATGCATTCCTATAGGATTCATGCATTTTACTCATTCGCTATCACATACACTTCTACTTTATATTCTAACCCTTTTTCCACATTCTCAGTTCACACTACTTTAATTTTGCACGTTTTCACTCAACTACTTACACTTTATAATATCACTCGCACACATGCACTTTATGTTATCTCACATACATTTTTCATTATTACTTTACTCACCTTATCTTGTACATCCATTTGCACACTTCCACTTACACACTCTTGTTTTTATCACTTTTTTCACTTCACACAAACTCACATTTTCACATGGCATGGATTCATTTCACTCATTTTTACGTCATTTAGGATTAGGTGTGACCTCTCCAAAGGATCATTATTGGGCTTCACAATTAATGTGATTGGCATCACTTAAGCTTTGGAGAGAAATTTTACCCCCCATGTCCTCCTAGGTCTAGGTTTTGCACTCATATAGTCATATCCAACATGCGATACATACTTTGGGTAGAATAATTAGGAAAAGTAGGGCTAAGTCACGCAACTAGCTTTGGCTAGGGTAAGGGAGTGCCTTAGGCGTTGCCTTTGCCTTCTCCCTTATCAAATGTGACCCCGATCCCTTTCTTTGGTTACGAAGACCTAAAAGTTCTTTAAAAGGGTTTATTTACTTTTTCGTTCAAAAACAAAAAATCAATTTTTTGGGTGACTTGGTACACCCTAACTCTATACCAAGTGGCGACTCCATTTTTCATACAAAAACCCTTTTTGAACTTTATTTGGCCAAACCGTCGCATTTCACAATCCCACGGCCTTTATTTTCACTTTCACACGTTCACATACATATTTCACACTACTCACACACCACATTATCAAAAAGTGGGGCGCGACACAAATCATGCATTTTCATGGTCAAAAATGGAAATCCCCATGAAAACAGAAATCTGCCCGCAAAACAAGGTTCATGGACAATCAAGGGTATTTTGGTCATTTCATTGGCTACAGTGCTCTGATTGCGTTGAACTTTTACAGGCAGGTATAAAACATCATTTCCTACAACTTTAATGTTTTTAGCTAAGGCTGATTCGGCCTCCATCATGGCCGAACAGAACCAAGCAGAACAGGGTTAGTTGAAAACCTAAACTGGAATTGCCGCGCCAAACCAGAAATTTTCCGCAACCAATCATACCTAACATATACCAACTCCATTTTACACTATAACAAACCATCAATCCATGACTAAACAATAATTACTATATAAAAATATAAAAATCAATAATAAATAAAAAATCTATCAAAACTCCACTTCCAACCATCAAACCTACTTCAAATCACATATTTAGCCACAAAAGCCACTAATAGACCATTATTAAGAACAAACTATGAATTTGTACACACCACACCTTGATACCCCAAGAAAGGTAGTAGCTTAGGTTTCTTCCTCCCAAATTGACTCCATAAACACCTTGGAAACTATCTTGGCTAACACTTTTATGGAGTGATTAGAACTCTTGATGGTTAGAACTCAAGGATTGAGGAAGAAATTGAAGTGGAAAAGGAAGGCTTCTCCTGTATTTTTGCTCCAAGAGGTTCGGCCAAGGCAGGCTCAAAATGGAAAGAAATTGGTCAATTTTGAGGTTTAGTAAAGGTGATGAAAATTAGTCAAAGTCCTACTTGCAATAGGGTTATGACACTTGGCCCTTCTTTAGTTTATTCTTATCCCTTTGTCTACCAAGCTTAACCTAGATAACTATCCTCTAATTATCTCCTCACACCTTGTAAAATAATATCCCTCAATACGACACTTAACCTAGTCGTCAAAATTTTATCGCACTTACCACACTAGCAGGTCCCACGCCCTTAATACACTTCCAAATTAACCCAAACTAACTTATACTAAAAAAATATTTTGAAAAACTATATTCACTGATAAAATCTCTAGAAAATTAATATAATAGGGTTAAATGAAGAAAATGCATGTGATAAAATAAAATAAAATATTATAAAATAAAGAAAATTTACGGGTCCTAACAGTGAGTAAAATCATTTCTAAGTTATTGGCAATGCTTTTAGAAAGAATTTTGCCAAAGATAATATTGCCTCAGCAGAGTGGTTTTGTGAAGGGTAGATAGATTTCTGATAATATATTGTTGGCATTGGAGATGTGTTCGGCTTTAGGGAAGAAAGTGAGGGGGGTACGTCCAATGTTGCTCTTAAACTGGACATGGCCAAAGCATACATGATCAGGTTTCCTGGAATTTTTTGATCCAAGTCATGCGGAGGTTTGGTTTTGGGGAACGATGGTTGGACATGGTTTAGAGATTGATTTCTTCTTGTCATTTCTGTGACAGCCCCACCTCTCCCTAAGGCGAACCAAAGGGTTCAGCGGACCGCCTGCTCAACTCTCGCCAGGACTCAGTCATACCTCAAACACATCTAAAATAAAACCACAAGAAAGAAACATAATAACAATCCAAAACTTAGAGCAACCTTATGTACATTTCTATCTCAAAAGGAGTACAGACTATACAATTCTTCATACATCCAGCCCGTGCCAAGTACTAAGGCGAGAATCATTACACAAAAAACCAAGAAACTAGTCTAGGCTAGTCTACACAAAACTCCCGTCTTGGTTCACCTTCCCTGTTAAGGAAAACAAAACTAAAGGGATGAGCTAAAAGCTTAGTGAGGTTCCGAACATATAATCAAACAATCAATTCAATACATTAAACATAGAGTATCAATAATTCAAGAAACATTTACAATGGAAAGCGATAATAACACATTCATTAAAGGGATACGGGCTCACAGGGAGCCATTTATTCATTCGTTCATTCGTTCTCCTGTCATTCCCCTTATTCCTCCAATCATTTGAAATGCATTTTTGTAAGGAAAACCCCTCATTTTCATTGACATTCGTTCGTTCATTTCATTCACCCGATAATAAGGTAATACTCGAGTATACCAAACGTTCACCCAGGGTCACCAAATCGCCCGATCGAGTCCGCTTCTGGCTCGAGTCGACAGGTAACAAAGGGCAAGGGGCCAGTTCAGCCAAACGGCTTACATTCATGCGCAACTAGCATTTAATCATTTGATCATTAAAAATTTCACATTTATTTAGGTCGAGTGCGATAAAGTACACACTCGCCTAGTAAAATTCATTTTAACAGTCATTGATAACATGGAACATGTAATCATACATCCACCACAAGCCATATAGTCAAGAATAAGCCATATAGTCAATGAAAATATAACAAACAAGGAACAATCACCTATTTATGCAAAATAATATCCAAAATATCTTGCCGGATAATACCGTCAGTCACCGATGAACCCTAATATAATCAAAAGAATGCATTATACTTGAACTATCAAAGATTTAAGTGATTCCAAGAAAATTTGAATACGTACTAGTACAAAATATAAATATGGTTTTGGTAGTGAAAAGAGTACATTGAAACCAAAGGACATAAGTAAACTATTTGTAAAACTTATGCTCACTTGTAAAACTTTAAAATCTCCATTTCAATAGCCGTTCCATAGGCTCAAAGTTATACAAGTACAAAATCAAGCTAGGAGCATGTGCGGAAATGGAGTTTGTGTCAAGAAACAAAAGACAGATTTGATGTTGTTTTGCGTAACGGACACAACTGAAGCTATGCTTATCTGATTAGGGTGAAATTTATACCGTTTCGAAGCTAAGGCAGAGAGCTACAACTTTGATGAAGACTACTTAGTCCAGTTTGTAGACACCAAATTTTTGGTGTAATTTCATTTACTGTTTTTTATTTGTCGTGTTAGTTTTATTCGATTTTTAGTTTTTAGTTTATAGTTTTATTTTTATTTTTAAGTTTTTAGCATAGAATTTCTTGAAAAAAAAAGAGAAAAAGGAAAAATGAATTAAAAAAAAAAGGAAAATCATGAAAAAAGAGAAAAAGGAAAATCATGAAAAAAGAGAAAAAGGAAAAATCATGAAAAAATGAAAAAAAAAGAAAATGGAAAAAAAAGGAAAAGAAAAAAATAGCAATTTTGTTTTATTTGGTTTTATTTATCTATTTTAGTCATTGGATTTTATACTTTGTTGTTTCTAGTTTATTTGTTTTATCCAAGGTTAATTAAATTATTTTGTTATTTATTTTTATCAATATTGTTTTAATTAATCTCAAAAAAAAAAAAGAGCAAAGCCGCGGCAATGCAAGCTGCGTTTCTACGCAGCTTGCAAAGAGAGAACTTGGGCAGTCCTTGGTTGCAAATATAGCAGAGGATAGCTGAGGGTTTTAGGGTAGAGGTTCCATATAAAAAGGATAGGAGTGACAGCCGCCAAAGGGGGGGAAGGATACATAGAGGTTGGCGGCTGCAAAAACTGAAAAACTGAGGGCAAAGGAAAACAAGAGAGGGTAACGACAGGAGATTGGCGTGAGTTGAGAGCAAAAAGGAATCGATAGAACCAGGAAATCTGGAAGGAGAAGCTGCAACAAAAAGAACCAAAGCAAGGGAAAAGAGAGGAGAGAAAGCTGGAAGAAAGCAAGGCTGAGAAAGAGTGAAAGCCGAGAGCGGCGAGCCAGCGGAGAGGAGGAAAAACTGGACAGGGGTCATCGGATCTCCTTACGGTCACTTGCGGTTTTTCTCCACCAAGGTTGCAGCCTGTTTCGTTGGACTATTGTGAATTCAATCATTTCTTAAGGTAGCCTCTTCTGTTATCCTTTTTCGGCAGCCAAGAGTTCCGCTATTTGTTTTGTTCCTATAGTCTATGTTTCTGTTTTCGGTCCTAGATAAAAGCCAGCAATAAAATGCCAACTTTGACTCAGCTGTATTGTTTCTGTTATTAAATGATTACGGCCATGATTTGCTAAGTTCAATCTGCACTTTGTTGCAAATGGGAAGACCAGATATGAAGTACGATTAGATCCAGGCTCCTTAGTCATGCTTGCTTGTCGTCTTCGTTGTTTTCATTTCTGTTTTGGCATGTTCATTGGTTTGTCCGAGAGGCTGTTGTCTTCAAATTGAGGTCATGGGTTGTTGTTGATATTTTGGATGATTTTGCTATGAGCCTTAATTGAATCTTGACTTGTTTGCTTTGGTTTTTCTCACGGTGACAAATTTGCAAATGGTTGGCTGGTTGAATGGAATGTTTAAGGGAACCAGAAAAAGTTTTTTCAAAGCATTACGAAATTGCAGAAATGAAACCAGTTATGAGGAAAGGTAGATGATGGCATTTTGGTGAGGATAATGACATCGAGTTGTTAAATTAGTGAAGTTCGTTTGAGTTTTCATACACAAACATATCTAAGCCCAAATAAGAGGCTGCTGCATTTTTTTGCTGTTCTCCCTTTCCGTGAATATCCACCAAGTTTTAGCCTCTTCTAATTTGTTATTTAGTCTTGTGTGGAAAAGGGCAAGGGAAGAGTGTTTTCAGTTTGCATGTGTGAGTTCTTAAGACATTTGAATCATGCTCAAGTTCTTGCTGGAACAAGCATTTCAATTTTGCCGAATCAAAAATTCATGGCTTTGCCTTATTGTTTTCTTCCTTTTTGGTCCCAAGCTATAATATTTGGTTTAGATGATAATTCCAGCATGTTTCTTCCTGGTTTGTTGGCATGAATTGCGTTTAAATTGAGTAAGGAAAATGGCATGAACTTTGGCTGCGGGAAAAGGGAGTTGCTGAAGTTATAAATTGCAGCAGTCTTCCTCCTTCTTTTGCTGTTTAAGTTTCTTTCTAGCCTTGATGATTAGCTCCGTTTTTCTCGTTTCAATGAATTTACATGTTTAGTTGATGATTAATAATCAGAATCTTGGCATGTGGTGAACGTTTTGCATGTTGAAATGGAAGGAAAACCTTGGCAGAAAATCAACAATCAGAAATGAATGAAACCATTCGTATGCATGCATGAAACAACTTTCAGATTTCGCACTTTGACCCTTCAAGTTTTCCCTTATGCCACTATGACCCAACCAATTGAATAATGTCCTCAATTTAGTCCTTGGTAATTTTAATTTGCGCAACTTCATTGCTTGTTTGCTTCAATTAACTACCATGCTTTGTTTCAATTGCGCTTAAGTCATGACTTTAGGGACTTTATGATCAAGTGAGTTTTGTTTTGCACATTTCTTTTAATTTTTCTTAAATAAAGTGGTACCTTGACCTTTTTATTGTTTTGAAGCCATTTGTTACTTCATTTGATTACCATCGAGGGGGAGGTATAATTTCTTTTATCTTTTTTGTCTCTCCTATGTGATCCAACGTGCTAAGTGAGAAATACATGTCTACTTTGCTTTCCTAGCCTTTCTTTAATTTCTTTTATTTATGTCATTTACTTTTGCTTTTTATTTAAGTTATTCTTTATGGGGTATGTGTACACCTCTTGGCTTGTAATAGTTAGGGATTTAATTATTTTATTCCTTTTCCCCCTTTTAGATTGTAGTAGGGTCTCCCTAATGTAATAGATAGGGCTTGGAGGAGCATTCAATGAAGACCTATCGAAGTCATGTGCCTAGCTAGCAAATGTAATAGTTAGGGCTTTAATTGTCTTATGTGTCTTGCATGCTTAGTTACTACGTGTTAATTTGCTTTGTTAGGGCCTTGCATCTAGTCGAGCATGCTAAATGTTATGTGCTATGTGTTTATAAGTGTTTGGCATGTCTACTCGCTTTCCATAGCCTGAATGAATGTGATGGATGAATGAATGTGATGGATGAATGTGTTAATAATGCTGATTTCCCCATTTCTTACACTTAACCTTGTTTAACTTGGCATAGCACCTTAAATTTGTGGTGGATGATAGCTATTATCATGATTTGGGTGGATATAGTGTATGTTTTCTTGAATTACATGAGTTAGGGTTTGAGGTATTTGCTGCCTATACTTGTTGTATGGATGTATATGTTGTATCTAAGTTTATATAAGTGATTGTGGTAGTGATTGAAGCAAGAAATGAAGAAAGTTTCCTTTGAAACTGTAAAATTCCAGATTTCTGGAAAATTTGACTTCAGTTCTATCCGGTTCCAGTTCATGATGTTGAAGGGCGAATTAGGCTTAGCATAAAACATGAAAGTTGTAGAGAATGATTTTTTATAATTTTCTGCAAAATTTCAGCCCAATCGGAGCAACGTAGCCTGTGAAAAGACCAAAATACCCTTGCTGCCCTAGGATGCATCCAGTGATCCATTTTAGACAGTTCATCCAATTAACCGTGTCTATTCACTATGATTCATGATGATTTATGTGAGAACCCGTATTTCCCTAATATTTTTTTCCTAGGGTTTTCCCCCTTAATTGCATGTTTTCTGCATTTTCTGGCTTAGAAATATTTTCTTAGTGGATTTTATGAGCAATTATAGTTTTAAGATGATTTTCCTAGCATTGGAGAAATTTTAGAAAATTAAGAGTAAATAGTGGACGTGGGACCCACTAGTGCGAAAAGTTCGGAAAAATTCGGCCAATAAGGTTAAGTTTCGGATACTGTGTAAAATTTATCGGGTGTTAAGAGATAAGTAGAGGATGTGAAGTGATTGATGTGAGAGGAAAAAGAAAGATAAGGATGCATTTATGGGGGTGACAAGTGTCACCATGACATTGGTTGGACTTTATGATTTACTATTCACTATTTTGACCTTTTGACTAATTGAGTAAATATCTCAAAAAAATTGCTCAAAATTCACTCTTTCTTACCTCCTTATGGCCGGCCCTCTCAAGCTCAAGAAAGGAAGAAAAAACTTCTTCAAATCTTGATTTCCTCTTGCTCCAATTCCATAACTCAACCAACTAAAGTTGTTTCCACTCCATAAAATCTTTCTAGTTGGTGTTAGTGGTTGGTTTGGTGAAGTTTTTGGAAGAGCTAAGGTGTCCAACATCTCCCTCTCTCTTGTTTACTAGGTAAGTGAAGCTTACACTTCCTCCTATACTTAATGATGTTTAAATTGTGCCTAATGGGAGCCAAAGTGGTGGATTATGTGATTTATTTCTTGGTTTGAGTTGATTTAGTGAAGTTTTTATTTTTTTGAGGAATTTTCTGGTTTAATGTGATAATGGTGTTGTGGTTGTTTATGATGGCTGATAATGAGGGGTTATGACTCTAGTGAGTGTGAATTGTGGTTAAATGCAATCAATTTTGGATTTGGTGTGAAAAATGGAAAGTTAGGGTTCATAAAATCCTAATTCTGTCCGGTTTTAGATCACTGGGTTAGAGGCCGAATTAGACTTTGTTCAAAACATGAAAGTTGTAGGTATTGATGTGTTTGAGGTGCCTGTAAAATTTCAGGTCATTTGGATGAGTGTAGAATGAGTTATGCCGTTTTTACTGTAGCTGTTCTGTTTTGATCAGAATGCGAAAACTGCGATAGTAATTGGCCCTTTTGACTGGAATTGGTTTGGATTTTGAAGTTGGTGTCTTCTGATGAAATGTAGCTGGATGTCTTAGCTAACTTATGCCTTTGGAATTTCGGCATTTGGACTTGTATGGACCGAGATATACCGATTACAGTTTTCTGTGTTTTGCAAACCTGTTTTGGTGATTCTGGTTTAGTGTTTGGCATTTTTGACCTAGTTGGGCCAGGAACTGGATTGAGTGACCTTCTACATTGTTGTAGCCCTGTTTCATAGCTTCGAAACGGTGGGTCTTGCACCCCCATCCGATAACCGTAGTGAAAGTGGTGTCATTACCGCATTATGAGGTCAAATACGTTTTTTTTGTTAAGGCCTAAGTTAAAGCCATTTCTTAATTTCTGGTTACCTATGATGCTTATATATGCATATGAAACCTTATTGGGTTGTGGTTGGCATTGGTTTATGACTCGTTATCGAGTCTCTTTTGGGGCTTGCTTTCATTTCGGTTGTTTCCTAGTTAACTTTTGTACTTGTACCACTTTGAGCCTAGTGAACGGCTTTTGGGAAATGAGATGAATTTTGTGTGAGATGTTGGGACTGATTTGAGGATAGAATGAAGCCTTAATGGCTGGAAAAGTAAGAAATTTAGGGGAAGTGCTGCCCGATTTTCTAGGCCGTTTGGTTCCTTTAAGTTGGGTTTGCCTTTTGGTAGAATGATAGGCTTTTGGGTTGTTTGCGCCTAGGTCTTCATGCTACCTTTTCGTTTCCAAGAAAATCATGTTTTGCACCCTTGCATTAGTAATTATTTGGCGAGGCATACGACTAGTAGTCGAGCCTCACATGTGCATTCTGTTTACTCGATTCTGGAAGTAAAACCTTCAATTGGTTTATTTTGATTATTTTAGGGTTTCTTGGCGATTAAGGCCAATCTGAAGTGAAAACTTTTGAAGTTGAGCCGGTGAGTGTACCACTCCCCTCCATTGCTGTTTAACTTGATTTTTGCTCTGCAATCTGTTTAATTGTTGGAGACGAGGGTGTACTTTATCACACTCGTTCTCTTGTCTGTCCATATGCCAATTTTGAGTGCCTATCCGAATCTGTTATCTGTGTCTGCATCTGTTCGGATTTCTATGACCTATGAGCTCAATCCTGTGGCTAAGTTATTCGAGTCGGGCCGGCAAGGGCCTGGACGATTAGATAACGAACCACGGTAGTCTGTTCGGGGATTTTGGGTATTGAGACCCTTGATTCCAGGTATACTCGAGTATTACCATTTCTGTTCGGTTACGGTGAGCGGGCCCGGTAAAGGGGTGTTTGGTGGACGGAATTCGGTGTAAAGAGGGGTCTACGGACGCATTGGTTCTATATACGTTGACGGAGAGTCAACCGATTTGGATCAAGTACGGCGCTGGAAATTTGGCTCCTGAGAGCCACCCGTATCCTTCTGATTTGAATCCTTGGTTCCTTTGCTTTACATCTAGCATGTGTATCTGATTTTGTAAAATGTGAAATGCCATGATTTTTCTGCTATATGTTTGGTACCTCATTGAGCGCAAGCTCACCTCTTTCTGTTCCTTTTGTTTTCCTTACAGGAAAATAAACCCCTTTTGGTCTGGATTTGACAAATGGCTGCCAAATTGAGCTAGTCGAACATATCTTTTGTATAGCTCATGTATTAAAACCCTAAGTGTACTTTTGGGGCGTTTTCTCATTTGATTTGGCAAACCATGTGTATATATTAACTTTTGAAAACTTTTGTATGTCATTTTGATTTGTAAACGCTAAAGTTCAGATGTGAATGTTTGTTAGCTATTTCGGTTGGGTTCTGACGGGTCGGTTACTATTCATGGCCGACTCCGAATTTCATTTTTTTTATTTTGGGTTATTTTACCATTTTGACTTGTTTACGCTCGTTTGTAAGTTTCGGATCGCTATAGATAGTTCTGGTCTGCATCGTTAGTCCTGGCGAGAGCTGGGCAGGCAGTCCGCTCACCCCTTTGGTTCGCCTTAGGGGAAAGTGGGGCTGTCACAAGTGGTATCAGAGCCACTTCGCGTGGTCTCTGCGCGGAGTGAGACTGGGCCAAGTGGTGTTGTGGTCCTAATTTCATGAATATGTATAAGTGCTCGTTTGAGCGTAAGATATGAACCGGGCATGTGATAAGTGTACGAATCGTTATCATGGGACTCGAGGAAGCTAGGTATGTATGTCGGGTAGGAATCTTTAATAAGGATGGTTTACTCTTGGGACCGGCCGGCTCGAGATGTGAATTATCTTAGACGAGATTCTTGTGCCTGGATACGAAAGATATGAGGGCCTAGGTTAGAAAGGATTTGGTGAACTAGAAAGGCCATTCCTCGGTGGATCGTTTATGTTTGTACCTGACTTAACTGGCTGTATATATATGTGTGGCTTAATTTTGACCGACTTGTACCTTCGATTTGATGGATTCCGCTGATAAGGAATTTCGAGGACGAAATTCTTTTAAGGGGGAGAGAGTGTGAGAACCCGTATTTCCCTAATATTTTTTTCCTAGGGTTTTCCCCCTTAATTGCATGTTTTCTGCATTTTCTGGCTTAGAAATATTTTCTTAGTGGATTTTATGAGCAATTATAGTTTTAAGATGATTTTCCTAGCATTGGAGAAATTTTAGAAAATTAAGAGTAAATAGTGGACGTGGGACCCACTAGTGCGAAAAGTTCGGAAAAATTCGGCCAATAAGGTTAAGTTTCGGATACTGTGTAAAATTTATCGGGTGTTAAGAGATAAGTAGAGGATGTGAAGTGATTGATGTGAGAGGAAAAAGAAAGATAAGGATGCATTTATGGGGGTGACAAGTGTCACCATGACATTGGTTGGACTTTATGATTTACTATTCACTATTTTGACCTTTTGACTAATTGAGTAAATATCTCAAAAAAATTGCTCAAAATTCACTCTTTCTTACCTCCTTATGGCCGGCCCTCTCAAGCTCAAGAAAGGAAGAAAAAACTTCTTCAAATCTTGATTTCCTCTTGCTCCAATTCCATAACTCAACCAACTAAAGTTGTTTCCACTCCATAAAATCTTTCTAGTTGGTGTTAGTGGTTGGTTTGGTGAAGTTTTTGGAAGAGCTAAGGTGTCCAACATCTCCCTCTCTCTTGTTTACTAGGTAAGTGAAGCTTACACTTCCTCCTATACTTAATGATGTTTAAATTGTGCCTAATGGGAGCCAAAGTGGTGGATTATGTGATTTATTTCTTGGTTTGAGTTGATTTAGTGAAGTTTTTATTTTTTTGAGGAATTTTCTGGTTTAATGTGATAATGGTGTTGTGGTTGTTTATGATGGCTGATAATGAGGGGTTATGACTCTAGTGAGTGTGAATTGTGGTTAAATGCAATCAATTTTGGATTTGGTGTGAAAAATGGAAAGTTAGGGTTCATAAAATCCTAATTCTGTCCGGTTTTAGATCACTGGGTTAGAGGCCGAATTAGACTTTGTTCAAAACATGAAAGTTGTAGGTATTGATGTGTTTGAGGTGCCTGTAAAATTTCAGGTCATTTGGATGAGTGTAGAATGAGTTATGCCGTTTTTACTGTAGCTGTTCTGTTTTGATCAGAATGCGAAAACTGCGATAGTAATTGGCCCTTTTGACTGGAATTGGTTTGGATTTTGAAGTTGGTGTCTTCTGATGAAATGTAGCTGGATGTCTTAGCTAACTTATGCCTTTGGAATTTCGGCATTTGGACTTGTATGGACCGAGATATACCGATTACAGTTTTCTGTGTTTTGCAAACCTGTTTTGGTGATTCTGGTTTAGTGTTTGGCATTTTTGACCTAGTTGGGCCAGGAACTGGATTGAGTGACCTTCTACATTGTTGTAGCCCTGTTTCATAGCTTCGAAACGGTGGGTCTTGCACCCCCATCCGATAACCGTAGTGAAAGTGGTGTCATTACCGCATTATGAGGTCAAATACGTTTTTTTTGTTAAGGCCTAAGTTAAAGCCATTTCTTAATTTCTGGTTACCTATGATGCTTATATATGCATATGAAACCTTATTGGGGTTGTGGTTGGCATTGGTTTATGACTCGTTATCGAGTCTCTTTTGGGGCTTGCTTTCATTTCGGTTGTTTCCTAGTTAACTTTTGTACTTGTACCACTTTGAGCCTAGTGAACGGCTTTTGGGAAATGAGATGAATTTTGTGTGAGATGTTGGGACTGATTTGAGGATAGAATGAAGCCTTAATGGCTGGAAAAGTAAGAAATTTAGGGGAAGTGCTGCCCGATTTTCTAGGCCGTTTGGTTCCTTTAAGTTGGGTTTGCCTTTTGGTAGAATGATAGGCTTTTGGGTTGTTTGCGCCTAGGTCTTCATGCTACCTTTTCGTTTCCAAGAAAATCATGTTTTGCACCCTTGCATTAGTAATTATTTGGCGAGGCATACGACTAGTAGTCGAGCCTCACATGTGCATTCTGTTTACTCGATTCTGGAAGTAAAACCTTCAATTGGTTTATTTTGATTATTTTAGGGTTTCTTGGCGATTAAGGCCAATCTGAAGTGAAAACTTTTCAAGTTGAGCCGGTGAGTGTACCACTCCCCTCCATTGCTGTTTAACTTGATTTTTGCTCTGCAATCTGTTTAATTGTTGGAGACGAGGGTGTACTTTATCACACTCGTTCTCTTGTCTGTCCATATGCCAATTTTGAGTGCCTATCTGAATCTGCTATCTGAATCTGCTATTCTGTATCTGTATCTGAATCTGTTATCTGTGTCTGCATCTGTTCGGATTTCTATGACCTATGAGCTCAATCCTATGGCTAAGTTATTCGAGTCGGGCCGGCAAGGGCCTGGACGATTAGATAACGAACCACGGTAGTCTGTTCGGGGATTTTGGGTATTGAGACCCTTGATTCCAGGTATACTCGAGTATTACCATTTCTGTTCGGTTACGGTGAGCGGGCCCGGTAAAGGGGTGTTTGGTGGACGGAATTCGGTGTAAAGAGGGGTCTACGGACGCATTGGTTCTATATACGTTGACGGAGAGTCAACCGATTTGGATCAAGTACGGCGTTGGAAATTTGGCTCCTGAGAGCCATCCGTATCCTTCTGATTTGAATCCTTGGTTCCTTTGCTTTACATCTAGCATGTGTATCTGATTTTGTAAAATGTGAAATGCCATGATTTTTCTGCTATATGTTTGGTACCTCATTGAGCGCAAGCTCACCCCTTTCTGTTCCTTTTGTTTTCCTTACAGGAAAATAAACCCCTTTTGGTCGGGATTTGACAAATGGCTGCCAAATTGAGCTAGTCGAACATATCTTTTGTATAGCTCATGTATTAAAACCCTAAGTGTACTTTTGGGGCGTTTTCTCTTTTGATTTGGCAAACCATGTGTATATATTAACTTTTGAAAACTTTTGTATGTCATTTTGATTTGTAAACGCTAAAGTTCAGATGTGAATGTTTGTTAGCTATTTCGGTTGGGTTCTGACGGGTCGGTTACTATTCATGGCCGACTCCGGATTTCATTTTTTTTTATTTTGGGTTATTTTACCATTTTGACTTGTTTACGCTCGTTTGTAAGTTTCGGATCGCTATAGATAGTTCTGGTCTGCATCGTTAGTCCTGGCGAGAGCTGGGCAGGCAGTCCGCTCACCCCTTTGGTTCGCCTTAGGGGAAAGTGGGGCTGTCACAAGTGGTATCAGAGCCACTTCGCGTGGTCTCTGCGCGGAGTGAGACTGGGCCAAGTGGTGTTGTGGTCCTAATTTCATGAATATGTATAAGTGCTCGTTTGAGCGTAAGATATGAACCGGGCATGTGATAAGTGTACGAATCGTTATCATGGGACTCGAGGAAGCTAGGTATGTATGTCGGGTAGGAATCTTTAATAAGGATGGTTTACTCTTGGGACCGGCCGGCTCGAGATGTGAATTATCTTAGACGAGATTCTTGTGCCTGGATACGAAAGATATGAGGGCCTAGGTTAGAAAGGATTTGGTGAACTAGAAAGGCCATTCCTCGGTGGATCGTTTATGTTTGTACCTGACTTAACTGGCTGTATATATATGTGTGGCTTAATTTTGACCGACTTGTACCTTCGATTTGAGGGATTCCGCTGATAAGGAATTTCGAGGACGAAATTCTTTTAAGGGGGAGAGAGTGTGAGAACCCGTATTTCCCTAATATTTTTTTCCTAGGGTTTTCCCCCTTAATTGCATGTTTTCTGCATTTTCTGGCTTAGAAATATTTTCTTAGTGGATTTTATGAGCAATTATAGTTTTAAGATGATTTTCCTAGCATTGGAGAAATTTTAGAAAATTAAGAGTAAATAGTGGACGTGGGACCCACTAGTGCGAAAAGTTCGGAAAAATTCGGCCAATAAGGTTAAGTTTCGGATACTGTGTAAAATTTATCGGGTGTTAAGAGATAAGTAGAGGATGTGAAGTGATTGATGTGAGAGGAAAAAGAAAGATAAGGATGCATTTATGGGGGTGACAAGTGTCACCATGACATTGGTTGGACTTTATGATTTACTATTCACTATTTTGACCTTTTGACTAATTGAGTAAATATCTCAAAAAAATTGCTCAAAATTCACTCTTTCTTACCTCCTTATGGCCGGCCCTCTCAAGCTCAAGAAAGGAAGAAAAAACTTCTTCAAATCTTGATTTCCTCTTGCTCCAATTCCATAACTCAACCAACTAAAGTTGTTTCCACTCCATAAAATCTTTCTAGTTGGTGTTAGTGGTTGGTTTGGTGAAGTTTTTGGAAGAGCTAAGGTGTCCAACATCTCCCTCTCTCTTGTTTACTAGGTAAGTGAAGCTTACACTTCCTCCTATACTTAATGATGTTTAAATTGTGCCTAATGGGAGCCAAAGTGGTGGATTATGTGATTTATTTCTTGGTTTGAGTTGATTTAGTGAAGTTTTTATTTTTTTGAGGAATTTTCTGGTTTAATGTGATAATGGTGTTATGGTTGTTTATGATGGCTGATAATGAGGGGTTATGACTCTAGTGAGTGTGAATTGTGGTTAAATGCAATCAATTTTGGATTTGGTGTGAAAAATGGAAAGTTAGGGTTCATAAAATCCTAATTCTGTCCGGTTTTAGATCACTGGGTTAGGGGCCGAATTAGACTTTGCTCAAAACATGAAAGTTGTAGGTATTGATGTGTTTGAGGTGCCTGTAAAATTTCAGGTCATTTGGATGAGTGTAGAATGAGTTATGCCGTTTTTACTGTAGCTGTTCTGTTTTGATCAGAATGCGAAAACTGCGATAGTAATTGGCCCTTTTGTCTGGAATTGGTTTGGATTTTGAAGTTGGTGTCTTCTGATGAAATGTAGCTGGATGTCTTAGCTAACTTATGCCTTTGGAATTTCGACATTTGGACTTGCATGGACTGAGATATACCGATTACAGTTTTCTGTGTTTTGCAAACCTGTTTTGGTGATTCTGGTTTAGTGTTTGGCATTTTTGACCTAGTTGGGCCAGGAACTGGATTGAGTGACCTTCTACATTGTTGTAGCCCTGTTTCATAGCTTCGAAACGGTGGGTCTTGCACCCCCATCCGATAACCGTAGTGAAAGTGGTGTCATTACCGCATTATGAGGTCAAATACGTTTTTTTTGTTAAGGCCTAAGTTAAAGCCATTTCTTAATTTTTGGTTACCTATGATGCTTATATATGCATATGAAACCTTATTGGGGTTGTGGTTGGCATTGGTTTATGACTCTTTATCGAGTCTCTTTTAGGGCTTGCTTTCATTTCGGTTGTTTCCTAGTTAACTTTTGTACTTGTACCACTTTGAGCCTAGTGAACGGCTTTTGGGAAATGAGATGAATTTTGTGTGAGATGTTGGGACTGATTTGAGGATAGAATGAAGCCTTAATGGCTGGAAAAGTAAGAAATTTAGGGGAAGTGCTGCCCGATTTTCTAGGCCGTTTGGTTCCTTTAAGTTGGGTTTGCCTTTTGGTAGAATGAAAGGCTTTTGGGTTGTTTGCACCTAGGTCTTCATGCTACCTTTTCGTTTCCAAGAAAATCATGTTTTACACCCTTGCATTAGTAATTATTTGGCGAGGCATACGACTTGTAGTCGAGCCTCACATGTGCATTCTGTTTACTCGATTCTGGAAGTAAAACCTTCAATTGGTTTATTTTGATTATTTTAGGGTTTCTTGGCGATTAAGGCCAATCTGAAGTGAAAACTTTTGAAGTTGAGCCGGTGAGTGTACCACTCCCCTCCATTGCTGTTTAACTTGATTTTTGCTCTGCAATCTGTTTAATTGTTGGAGACGAGGGTGTACTTTATCACACTCGTTCTCTTGTCTGTCCATATGCCAATTTTGAGTGCCTATCCGAATCTGTTATCTGTGTCTGCATCTGTTCGGATTTCTATGACCTATGAGCTCAATCCTGTGGCTAAGTTATTCGAGTCGGGCCGGCAAGGGCCTGGACGATTAGATAACGAACCACGGTAGTCTGTTCGGGGATTTTGGGTATTGAGACCCTTGATTCCAGGTATACTCGAGTATTACCATTTCTGTTCGGTTACGGTGAGCGGGCCCGGTAAAGGGGTGTTTGGTGGACGGAATTCGGTGTAAAGAGGGGTCTACGGACGCATTGGTTCTATATACGTTGACGGAGAGTCAACCGATTTGGATCAAGTACGGCGCTGGAAATTTGGCTCCTGAGAGCCACCCGTATCCTTCTGATTTGAATCCTTGGTTCCTTTGCTTTACATCTAGCATGTGTATCTGATTTTGTAAAATGTGAAATGCCATGATTTTTCTGCTATATGTTTGGTACCTCATTGAGCGCAAGCTCACCCCTTTCTGTTCCTTTTGTTTTCCTTACAGGAAAATAAACCCCTTTTGGTCTGGATTTGACAAATGGCTGCCAAATTGAGCTAGTCGAACATATCTTTTGTATAGCTCATGTATTAAAACCCTAAGTGTACTTTTGGGGCGTTTTCTCATTTGATTTGGCAAACCATGTGTATATATTAACTTTTGAAAACTTTTGTATGTCATTTTGATTTGTAAACGCTAAAGTTCAGATGTGAATGTTTGTTAGCTATTTCGGTTGGGTTCTGACGGGTCGGTTACTATTCATGGCCGACTCCGAATTTCATTTTTTTTATTTTGGGTTATTTTACCATTTTGACTTGTTTACGCTCGTTTGTAAGTTTCGGATCGCTATAGATAGTTCTGGTCTGCATCGTTAGTCCTGGCGAGAGCTGGGCAGGCAGTCCGCTCACCCCTTTGGTTCGCCTTAGGGGAAAGTGGGGCTGTCACAAGTGGTATCAGAGCCACTTCGTGTGGTCTCTGCGCGGAGTGAGACTGGGCCAAGTGGTGTTGTGGTCCTAATTTCATGAATATGTATAAGTGCTCGTTTGAGCGTAAGATATGAACCGGGCATGTGATAAGTGTACGAATCGTTATCATGGGACTCGAGGAAGCTAGGTATGTATGTCGGGTAGGAATCTTTAATAAGGATGGTTTACTCTTGGGACCGGCCGGCTCGAGATGTGAATTATCTTAGACGAGATTCTTGTGCCTGGATACGAAAGATATGAGGGCCTAGGTTAGAAAGGATTTGGTGAACTAGAAAGGCCATTCCTCGGTGGATCGTTTATGTTTGTACCTGACTTAACTGGCTATATATATATGTGTGGCTTAATTTTGACCGACTTGTACCTTCGATTTGATGGATTCCGCTGATAAGGAATTTCGAGGACGAAATTCTTTTAAGGGGGAGAGAGTGTGAGAACCCGTATTTCCCTAATATTTTTTTCCTAGGGTTTTCCCCCTTAATTGCATGTTTTCTGCATTTTCTGGCTTAGAAATATTTTCTTAGTGGATTTTATGAGCAATTATAGTTTTAAGATGATTTTCCTAGCATTGGAGAAATTTTAGAAAATTAAGAGTAAATAGTGGACGTGGGACCCACTAGTGCGAAAAGTTCGGAAAAATTCGGCCAATAAGGTTAAGTTTCGGATACTGTGTAAAATTTATCGGGTGTTAAGAGATAAGTAGAGGATGTGAAGTGATTGATGTGAGAGGAAAAAGAAAGATAAGGATGCATTTATGGGGGTGACAAGTGTCACCATGACATTGGTTGGACTTTATGATTTACTATTCACTATTTTGACCTTTTGACTAATTGAGTAAATATCTCAAAAAAATTGCTCAAAATTCACTCTTTCTTACCTCCTTATGGCCGGCCCTCTCAAGCTCAAGAAAGGAAGAAAAAACTTCTTCAAATCTTGATTTCCTCTTGCTCCAATTCCATAACTCAACCAACTAAAGTTGTTTCCACTCCATAAAATCTTTCTAGTTGGTGTTAGTGGTTGGTTTGGTGAAGTTTTTGGAAGAGCTAAGGTGTCCAACATCTCCCTCTCTCTTGTTTACTAGGTAAGTGAAGCTTACACTTCCTCCTATACTTAATGATGTTTAAATTGTGCCTAATGGGAGCCAAAGTGGTGGATTATGTGATTTATTTCTTGGTTTGAGTTGATTTAGTGAAGTTTTTATTTTTTTGAGGAATTTTCTGGTTTAATGTGATAATGGTGTTGTGGTTGTTTATGATGGCTGATAATGAGGGGTTATGACTCTAGTGAGTGTGAATTGTGGTTAAATGCAATCAATTTTGGATTTGGTGTGAAAAATGGAAAGTTAGGGTTCATAAAATCCTAATTCTGTCCGGTTTTAGATCACTGGGTTAGGGGCCGAATTAGACTTTGCTCAAAACATGAAAGTTGTAGGTATTGATGTGTTTGAGGTGCCTGTAAAATTTCAGGTCATTTGGATGAGTGTAGAATGAGTTATGCCGTTTTTAATGTAGCTGTTCTGTTTTGATCAGAATGCGAAAACTGCGATAGTAATTGGCCCTTTTGACTGGAATTGGTTTGGATTTTGAAGTTGGTGTCTTCTGATGAAATGTAGCTGGATGTCTTAGCTAACTTATTCCTTTGGAAATTTGGCATTTGGAATTGTATGGACTGAGATATACCGATTACAGTTTTCTGTGTTTTGCAAACCTGTTTTGGTGATTCTGGTTTAGTGTTTGGCATTTTTGACCTAGTTGGGCCAGGAAATGGATTGAGTGACCTTCTACATTGTTGTAGCCCTGTTTCATAGCTTCGAAACGGTGGGTCTTGCACCCCCATCCGATAACCGTAGTGAAAGTGGTGTCATTAACGCATTATGAGGTCAAATACGTTTTTTTTGTTACGGCCTAAGTTAAAGCCATTTCTTAATTTCTGGTTACCTATGATGCTTATATATGCATATGAAACCTTATTGGGGTTGTGGTTGGCATTGGTTTATGACTCTTTATCGAGTCTCTTTTAGGGCTTGCTTTCATTTCGGTTGTTTCCTAGTTAACTTTTGTACTTGTACCACTTTGAGCCTAGTGAACGGCTTTTGGGAAATGAGATGAATTTTGTGTGAGATGTTGGGACTGATTTGAGGATAGAATGAAGCCTTAATGGCTGGAAAAGTAAGAAATTTAGGGGAAGTGCTGCCCGATTTTCTAGGCCGTTTGGTTCCTTTAAGTTGGGTTTGCCTTTTGGTAGAATGAAAGGCTTTTGGGTTGTTTGCACCTAGGTCTTCATGCTACCTTTTCGTTTCCAAGAAAATCATGTTTTACACCCTTGCATTAGTAATTATTTGGCGAGGCATACGACTGGTAGTCGAGCCTCACATGTGCATTATGTTTACTCGATTCTGGAAGTAAAACCTTCAATTGGTTTATTTTGATTATTTTAGGGTTTCTTGGCGATTAAGGCCAATCTGAAGTGAAAGCTTTTGAAGTTGAGCCGGTGAGTGTACCACTCCCCTCCATTGCTGTTTAACTTGATTTTTGCTCTGCAATCTGTTTAATTGTTGGAGACGAGGGTGTACTTTATCACACTCGTTCTCTTTGTCTGTCCATATGCCAATTTTGAGTGCCTATCCGAATCTGTTATCTGTGTCTGCATCTGTTCGGATTTCTATGACCTATGAGCTCAATCCTGTGGCTAAGTTATTCGAGTCGGGCCGGCAAGGGCCTGGACGATTAGATAACGAACCACGGTAGTCTGTTCGGGGATTTTGGGTATTGAGACCCTTGATTCCAGGTATACTCGAGTATTACCATTTCTGTTCGGTTACGGTGAGCGGGCCCGGTAAAGGGGTGTTTGGTGGACGGAATTCGGTGTAAAGAGGGGTCTACGGACGCATTGGTTCTATATACGTTGACGGAGAGTCAACCGATTTGGATCAAGTACGGCGCTGGAAATTTGGCTCCTGAGAGCCACCCGTATCCTTCTGATTTGAATCCTTGGTTCCTTTGCTTTACATCTAGCATGTGTATCTGATTTTGTAAAATGTGAAATGCCATGATTTTTCTGCTATATGTTTGGTACCTCATTGAGCGCAAGCTCACCCCTTTCTGTTACTTTTGTTTTCCTTACAGGAAAATAAACCCCTTTTGGTCTGGATTTGACAAATGGCTGCCAAATTGAGCTAGTCGAACATATCTTTTGTGTAGCTCATGTATTAAAACCCTAAGTGTACTTTTGGGGCGTTTTCTCTTTTGATTTGGCAAACCATGTGTATATATTAACTTTTGAAAACTTTTGTATGTCATTTTGATTTGTAAACGCTAAAGTTCAGATGTGAATGTTTGTTAGCTATTTCGGTTGGGTTCTGACGGGTCGGTTACTATTCATGGCCGACTCCGGATTTCATTTTTTTTATTTTGGGTTATTTTACCATTTTGACTTGTTTACGCTCGTTTGTAAGTTTCGGATCGCTATAGATAGTTCTGGTCTGCATCGTTAGTCCTGGCGAGAACTGGGCAGGCAGTCCGCTCACCCCTTTGGTTCGCCTTAGGGGAAAGTGGGGCTGTTACAATTTAGCCATTTTCCAAAACATGAAAGTTTTAGTACTCTGTTTTAGCTTTTCAACGCCTCCAAGAATGCCTTAAACGGACTTTGGTAGCCTGAGATATGGCCATTTAAAGGTAGTACAGTTAACTAGCCGATTAGTTGGAATTTGGTTCTGTGAATTGGGAATTTGACTAGGTTACACTGGAATTTGGACTAAGTGGTCTTCATCAAAATTGTAGCCCTATGTCTTACCAATCCGATAAGTGTAGCCTCAGATGTGTCCATTCCGTAAAAACCCATCAAATCTGTCTCTTGTTAAGTTTCATTTCCGCACTTGTTATTAGTTTGATTTTTGTCCTTGTATTGTCTTGAGCCTATGGAACGGCTATTGAAATGAATTTGTGTTGTGTTTAAACTTGGGTTTGATTGAGGGAAATAATGAAGCCATAAATGGCTGGAAATAGGAAAATACAAAGGGCATGTTGCCCAAATTTACGTTCGAGAACTAGAGAAATATACTTGCGACTTGGGTAAAGTTGATGAATGAATATCACTTGAACCATCTAGGACATTTGTTACCTGGTTTATCGAGGGCTATACGTTAGAACCTAGCTGAACTTGTACCCTTAGGAAAAGTGGTAGTAATCACTATAAATCCGTTTTCCTTGCACTTTCGACTCAAAAGTTATTTCCAAGTAAACATGTTACAAAATTTTTCAGTTTGAAAAGCGAGCAACAGTTTCACGACTATTCTCCAAGTGAATTTCAATTTCTTGATTCTTATTGAACGAAACGTCTAAGTTTCGAACCTTAGTCGATTTTCAAAGTTCTTAAGTCAAGTTTTATCGCAGATTTGGACTCCAAACCTGGAGTACCTTCCAGACGCGAATAGTAGAGGCACTACTTTTGGTGAGTGCTTCCAAATATCTGATTGAACTTGATATTTGTGATTTATCTTTGACCAATGTGATTACATGATATATAAGTGACGCAAGGGTGCACTTTATCGCACTTGCCCTATCCAGATTTGTTCTTGTTTATTGATTTCACTTGACTTGCTCTACGTGCATATGACTTGTCTCTTGCTTGGAATTCCAGAAACGCTGTGGCTAGTTAATCAAATCAAGCCGGCAAGGGTCTGGTCAATTAGATAACAAACCCTGGGTATCTAGTAATGTTGAGTGAAGTGTTATCTCCTCAACTAATCGGTATACTCGAGTATTACCACCCGTGTTTCGTGTGGCGTGCGGGCCCGGAAAAGGGGGTTAAGTGGTGGACGGAGACTGGCGTGAAGTGGGGTATTATTTCTGGACTAGTTATTACTTGAAAGTTAAAGGAGTGTCAACTACTAATTGATCAAGCTGGGATGGAGCCGAGACATGAGCCACTGTATCCTTACATGTGAACATGATCCATATATCTCTTGCCTACCTGAAGTATTATCTCTTTGATTGGACTTGTTTGCTCGCTATTTCACTATCACACTGCTATTACCTTATTTGATGGCCAATTTGATATTTGGAACTTCACTGAGCTTTGGCTCACTCTGTCAGTTTTGTTTTCCTTACAGGGGTACGAGCGAGGCGTGAGACGTGTAAAGACTAGCGTAGTCTAGTTATTTTGAATTTTGACTTGTACTCGCACTATTACTCGAATAAAATGTTTTTGTATTGGGATTGTATATACTTTGAACCAGTTTGGGTATATTGGGGCTTTGTACCTTGATTTTACATCAATGTAAATTATAAGCTTGAATTGCGATGTTATTTCTGGTCCATGGATGTCTGCACGTGATACGAGTGAGTGAGTCCTGGCGAGAGCTGGGCAGGCGGTCCGCCAAACCCTTTGGTACGCCTTAGGGAGAGGTGGGGTCGTCACAATTATGGTTCATTAGTCTTGGAATGATGGTTTGTTGTGGTATAAAATGGAGCTTGTATACATTAGATATGATTGTTTGCGGAAAATTTCTAGGTTGTGCGGAAATTCCGGTTTCTAGGGTTTTAATTTGGGGTTTTCTAATGGTTGGCTTTTAAGCTTCTAATTGGCTTTGATTGTAGAATATTATGGCCTAATTGGGTGTATGTGTGCAATTGTGATTGATAGTTATGGATTTGGTGAATGTTTGTAGGTTGGAAAAGTAAAGTGATTAAGGAGAAATGCTGTCTGAACTTTGGGAGCATTTGATTGCTTTGAATTGTGATCTAGGGCTTGGATTTGGGCAAGGCAACGATATATGATGGATGGTTCCTAAGCCATGGAGGTGAGTGACCCCAAACTATTTCCAAAGTTACTTATGAACTGTTTCTTGCATTCTTTATTCAATTGCATATCATGCGTGCTTGCATGTGAGTTCATGACATGTTTTGGCTTCAATGAGTTCTTGGGGAGTCTTGTGCTGAACACCAACGTCTCCACCACTTGTTTATGTTTATCTGGAGCACAAAAGGAGCTCCCTCCTACTGTTAACGTTAAAGGATCTATTTGAGCATTGGATGTTTATGTGCAATGATTTCACTTGCTCACGAGAGTAATAAACGTACATTTGACTACTGAATCATGACATCATTGAAATAAACAATTGTGAAATCTATTTGATTACTGATTTTTCTAGTTACTCGCTGAGCTTCTAACTCACCCCAAAACTATTTTTATTCCCTCCACAGGTCTCGAGGTGAAGGAAGCATTTGTATTAACGTGCTCCGTGTGAATGGTTGGATAATCATCTGTACAATTGAAGTTTTAGTTTTATCCTGTGTAATAGTTGAGACTGCGATTAGGATTGCTTGTTTCTCTTGAGGTTTTAGTTTGTAGTGCAATTGAATTTGTGGAACATTTGATGTATATTTGAGATTTATATTTGTGAGAACCCGTAAATTCCCTAATAATTTTCCTAGGGTTTTTCCCTTTTAAAGGCATAATTTTTGCATTTTCTGGCTTAGGAAAAATTCGCCTGGTAAATTTTATGAGTAATTATAGTTTTTAGATGATTTTTCTAGTATTGGAGAGTTTTTGAAAAATTAAGAATATATATTGGACGTGGGACCCACTAGTGCGAAAAGTTCGGAAAAATTCGGCCAATAAGGTTAAGTTTCGGATACTGTGTAAAATTTATCGGGTGTTAAGAGATAAGTAAAGGATGTGAAGTGATTGATGTGAGAGGAAAAAGAAAAGATAGGATTGCATTAATGAGGTGCCAAGTGTCATTGTATCATTGGTTGGACTTTCTTGGACACTATTCACTCTTTTGACCTTTTGACCATTGAGTTAAATATCTCCAAAAATCACTAAAAATTCACCATTTCTTCTCCTCCATGGCCGGCTCTCTCTAGACCAAAGAAGAAGGAAACTCTTCAACTTTTAAGCTTCCATTTAGTTCAATCTTCCAAAACCAACCACATAAATTAGATTCTACTCCATAAAATCCCACCCTTTGGTGATAGTGAGTGTTTTGGTGAAGGTTTTTGGAGAAGCTAAGGTGTTCTACAATTTCCTCTCTCTTGTTTGCTTGGTAAGTGGTGATTGACTATCCTCCTATACCTAATGATGCTTAATTTGTGCCTAGTGGTGGCTAAAGTGATGATATTTGTGGTTTATTTCTTGTTTTTGGACGAAATGGTGAAGTTTACAATTTATTGGAGATTTTTCTGGTTTAATGTGATCATGATGTTGTGGTTATTTATGATGGTTGGTAATGAGGGGTAATGACTCTAGTAGGTGTGAATTATTGATAATTGCAACCAATTTTGGGTTTGGATTGAAATGAGAAAAGTTAGGGTTTCATAACCCCCTTTTCTGTCCGGTTTTGGATCATATGGTTAGAGGCCGAATTGGCCTTTACTTAAAACATGAAAGTTATAGGTATTGATGTGTTTGAGGTGTCTGTAGAATTTCAGGTCATTTGGAGTAGTGTAGAGTGAGATATGTTGATTTTACTGTTGCTGTTCTGGGTGATCAGAATGCACGAACTGTGTCTAGAATGGGTTGTTTTGGCTGGGATTGGTTTGGATTTTGTTGTTGGTGTCTTCTGATCAAATGTAGCTTGATGTCCTAGCTATCATATGCCTTTGGAATTTCAGCATTTGGACCTGTTTAGACTGAGTTGTACTGATTACAGCATAGTGTGATTTGGAAACCTGCAATTACGGTTCTGGTTTGGTATTCTGCCTTTTTTGACCTAGTTGTGCTAGGATTTGGACTGAGTGGCCTTCTACATTGTTGCAGCCCTGTCTTTTAGCTTCGAGATGGTGGGTCTTACACCCTCATCCGATAAGCGTAGCGCATTTTGTGCCATTACCGCAAAAGGAGGATGAAAACTATTTTTTTGTTAAGGTCAAGTTAGTGCATTGCTGAAATTTCTGGTTATCTATGCTACTTGTCTATGCATATGAAACCCTATTGGGGTTGCGATTGGCATTGCTTTATGACTCGTGATTGAGTCTCATTGTATTTGTTTGCTTGTTCTAGGAGGTAACGGTGGTGCACGATGTTCGTTTAACGACGGTGCATGAAACATCACTTTCTTGAGTGGTGAGTATACTACTCACTTAAATGTTACAATGTGGCTTTGTTATATGTAAATTTGATGCCTTGAAGGCGTTTTTGGCTATTGGAAGTGATTGAGGTGAGGGTGTACTTGACCGCCCTCACCCCCTTGTGATTCCATTCATGAATGTTTACCGTTTTACTGAAATGTTGCACTTGATATATGATATATTGAATTCCTGTCATGGAAAACTGATTTGGTGTCGTTTGGACGAATATCCAACGGCCTTACTATATCACTGAGCTCAACCCCGTTGGGTAGTCAATTGAATCGAGCCGGCGAGGGTTTGGTCGTGAAAATTGACCTGCCACGGGGACTGTACTGGGGAACCTTGTAGTAATGAGACTCTTGGTTCCGGTATACTCGAGTATTACCAAAAGCTACTGATTGGAGTGCGGGCCCGGTTGGGGTATGTTGGGTGGAAGGAATGGAAGTAAAGTGATGTCTACGGTTTGGTACTTTTAACATTGACGGAGGGTCAATGAGGTTGGATCAAGAATATAAGCGAGGAAATGGGCTCTTGACAGCCGTCCGTATCCTTTCCCTGATTTGATTTACTTCTTATTTGCATACTTGAACTGAACGGTTATGCTTATGTGATCTTAGCAGCTATTGTGGTAGTAACTCACTGAGCTTTAGCTCACTCCGTTCCATTTGTTTTCCTTACAGGAAAATGACTATTTTGGGAAAGGTTGTGCTAGTTGGTTGTCAAGTTGAGCATGTAAATGTATTTTGAATAACTCCTTGAGGGTGAAAACCCTAAGTGTTTTGTTCCAACCAATGGTTGGTTGTAATTGACTATTTGCACATGTATGGACTAGTTGGATATTTTGGTATGCCGTTTGGCTTGTAAACGTTGAATTTCAATGTATGTATATGTTGGATTGATGTATGGTTGAACCCCGGATTCTGACGTGTCCGGCATTGTTTATCATCGGCGTTTTTTTTCATTTTTTCTATTTTATTTTATTTTGTGATTTTGACTTGTTTGCGCGCGTGGGTATGTTCCGGAACGTATTAGATCGACGTAAACTGACCCGTTAGTCTTGGCGAGAGCTGGGCAGGCAGTCCGCTAACCTCTTTGGTTCGCCTTAGGGGAAGGTGGGGCTGTCACAGGTGGTATCAGAGCCTAGGTTTGAACTAGCCTGGGTGTTATAAGATTGCTTGATTTGAGGATTTGTTGTTTCTGGCCTGTAAGCTAATATTTATGGTTAATTGTTCTTGTGGTGTAGGATGGCCGGACAGGGTGACCCTAGTGCTAGTCCTTCGGGAGTGAGACCTCGCAGAGCACTCCCCGTGATCCCATATCAGATACGCCCAGGAGGGGCCGTTATTCGTTGGAGCCCGTCTGACCGTCTCCGACGCTGCGCTTGTAAAGAGAAGTATGCCTATCCGAACGCACTAGTATTGGCGGCGGCGAAGGAGCGTAAGGAGCTAGCGGATGATAACACTAAGTTGGAAGCTGTGGTTGCTACGTTGGAAGCTGAGGTGACTCAGGTTAGGGCAACCAATGAGAAGCAGGCGGCACGTATCAAGGAACTAGAATATGACGTGCTCGAGGTCGAGGACAGAGTTGATGACCTATGCGACCAACTGAGGGAGGCACGAGAGCGCGAGCTCAAGCGAGCTCGCAAAGTCAGGGGTCGCGCTGAGGCGATCCTTAATCTGTGTGACGATGGTCTTGAGGAGTCTAGCGATGAGGCTTCGTATGCGGGGGCTGAGGCGGGGGAGGAGTCTACCCCGTCGCCTGGATTCCAGACCCCGGTAACTGACTAGGCCTTGACTTCTAGGCTTCTTTTGGTATAGTTGGTGGTTTTGTATGTACATAGGGATAGGGATAGCGCCTTAGCTAACCGTTTTGGATGTAGGGTTAGCTACGTGTAAATCTCTTTTGATAGGCCAATCCTCGGGGGGATCGTTTATGTTAGTACGTGCCTTGGCCGTACTTGACTTGACTGATTGTATATATGTATGTGGCTTGATCTTGTTTGGCTTGTATATATCTATGTTTGTGTTCATGTTTGGAATGTACAAATATGTGTTATTGTGAAAGTTTAAGTGTTACTTACATGCCTTGTTATTACTTTGGTTTAGTATTCTTGCCTAGACCAAGTAGAACTTATGGAAGGTACACGAAGTGGTCGGGGGCGTGGGCAAGGATCTAGACAACCTACACCGGTTACGGGTACGGGGGAAACCTCTACTGGACCCAATCCTGAACCACAAGTAGACCCGAATGTGCAAATAGCTGCTGCTATGCAGCAAATGACAAACCTACTAGCACAAGTAGTGCAACAACAGGGCCAGAACCCAAACCCTAACCCCGGGAACCCTAGTAACCACATCGAGAGCGAAGATAGAGCCCTTGAATGCTTTCAAAAGTTTTCCCCGCCAAAGTTTGTTGGGGGACCCGACCCTGACGTTGCTGAGAAATGGCTTGAAAAGATGGTTGACATATTCGCGGCCTTACACTACCCTGATGAACGGCAGGTGACTTTTGCTATATTTCAACTTGAGGGGGCAGCCCGTTCCTGGTGGAACGTAATTCGGCAGAAATGGGAAAGGGAGCAGACACCCAGGACTTGGGTGAACTTCATTAGAGAGTTTAATGCGAAGTTTTTCCCTCCTCTAGTCCAGGAGAGGAAGGAGGACGAGTTCATTAGGCTCCGCCAAGGGGCTCAAACTGTGGCGGAATATGAGAGTCAATTTACCCGCCTGTCCAAGTTTGCACCTGAGTTAATCATGATTGAGCAAAGATGGATTAGGCGTTTTATTCAGGGTTTGAATGTTGAGATTCAGAAAGATCTCGCGGCGGCTCAAATCACTGCGTTTAGCGAGGCTGTGAAAAAGGCCGAGCGAGTTGAAAGTGCACGGTTGCAAGTCCGGAACTTCCAGGCGAAGAAGCGTGGCTTTCCTGGGAGTACTTCCGGACAGGGTGAGAAGAGTACTCCCTCTAAATTTGGACGAGGAACGGGTGGTGGTCGACATTTTGGTTCTGGTAGAGGGACTCCATTCAGGGGTGGTCAAGCTGGGCGAGGACAAAGGGGAAATGCTCCGAGCGGCTCGGCTTCAGCACCTCGCGGTCCCTGTGGGCACTGTGGGAAAGCAAACCACACCGAAGATAATTGCTGGAGGAAACAGGGTAAATGTCTGCGATGTGGAAGCGCGGACCACCAATTGGCTACTTGCCCGGTCCTGAAACAAGACGGCAAGGGGAACCAACCACTGCCGAGGACCAATGCTGGACCAGCAAAGGGAGACGGGTCCAAACCTAAAGTTCTAGCTAGGGTGTATTCCATAGAGCCCCATCAGGTCCCAGAGTCTTCAGAGGTGGTGGAAGGTACGATCCCTATTTTCCACCGCTTTGCCAAAGTTTTAATTGATCCTGGTGCCACTCATTCGTTTATTAACCCTAATTTCATGTGTGGCATCGATATAAAACCTGCTAGTTTACCATATGACCTAGAAGTTAGTACACCTACGGGGAATCAACGTTTGGTGACTAGTATGGTTTATAGGGATTGTGATGTATGGGTAGGTGAAACGAGATTTTTAGGAGACCTGATTAGCTTGTCCATTAAGGGGTATGACGTGATTCTGGGTATGGACTGGCTAGCCAAATATAACGCCCAACTGGATTGTAAAACGAAAGTAGTAGAGTTTCGCATTCCTGGCGAGGCAACCTTAAGATTGGATATAAGGGGTAGGTTAGCCTCATCTGCTTTAATTTCGGGCATTCGAGCTAGGAAACCGATAAGTAGAGGGGCGCAAGGATTTTTGGCCTTTTTTATTAACACCCCTACGGATAAGTTAAAAGTGGAAGACGTGGCCATAGTGAGGGAATTTCCGGATGTATTCCCTGATGAGTTAGTAGCCTTACCTCCGGAAAGGGAGATAGAATTTGGAATAGACCTGTTACCTGGAACCTCACCTATCTCAAAAACCCCTTACCGAATGGCGCCTGCAGAACTTAAGGAGTTTAAGTTGCAATTGCAAGATCTTTTGGAGCGGGGATTCATTCACGAGAGTGGGTCTCCTTGGGGGGCTCCTGTCCTATTTGTGAAGAAAAAGGACGGAACCTTGAGGATGTGTATTGACTATCGGGGTCTAAACAACGTAACAATCAAGAATAAATATCCACTGCCCCACATCGACGAGTTGTTTGACCAGCTGCAAGGAGCAGTGGTCTTCTCAAAGTTGGACCTCCGACAAGGATATTATCAGTTGTTAATTAGGAAGGAGGACATTCCGAAAACTGCCTTCAACTCGAGATATGGGCATTATGAGTTCGCCGTTATGCCCTTTGGACTGACCAATGCTCCCGCCGCCTTCATGGACCTAATGCATAGGGTTTTTAAACCCTATCTAGACCGATTTGTTGTTGTGTTCATCGATGACATTTTGGTCTACTCTAAGACACGCGAGGAGCATGAGGAGCATTTGAGAGTGGTGTTGCAGACTTTAAGGGAACATAAGTTGTACGCCAAGTTTAGTAAGTGCGAGTTCTGGTTGGAGAAAGTAGCATTCCTAGGGCATGTAATTTCCCACGAAGGCATTTCGGTGGACCCGGCGAAGGTAGAGGCCGTGACAAATTGGAAGAGGCCAGAAAATCCCACGGAAATTCGTAGCTTTCTAGGGCTAGCTGGGTACTATCGAAGGTTCATTAAAGATTTCTCCAAATTAGCAGGACCTTTAACTGACCTGACGAAAAAGCATGGTGGATTTATCTGGAACGCCCGATGCGAAACAAGTTTTCAGGAACTAAAGAGAAGATTGACTATGGCTCCGGTACTAGTTTTGCCAAATGGAGTGGACGGGTTTACGGTGTATGCAGACGCGTCGCGAGAAGGCCTGGGGTGCGTTTTGATGCAGAACCGGAATGTGATCTCTTTTGCCTCTAGGAAGTTAAAGCTTCACGAGCAGAATTACCCGACCCACGATCTGGAACTAGCTGCAGTCGTCTTTGCTCTGAAAAAGTGGAGGCATTACCTATATGGGGTGACCTTCGAAGTGTATTCGGATCACAAAAGTTTTTGGTACCTTTTCTCCCAGAAGGAATTGAACATGAGGCAACGAAGGTGGATGGAATTCCTGGAAGATTACGACTGCACAATCAATTACCATCCGGGAAAGGCCAATGTGGTAGCAGATGCTTTGAGTCGTAAGGTGCAAGTAGCAGGGTTGATGATTAAGGAGTGGGATTTATTAGAATCCGTGTGTGAGTGGAGACCCTGTCTTGGGAGCCATAAGTTGGTATTTGGCAATGTTAGGGTGACCTCCGCTCTACTGGAACGCATAAAAGGGGCACAAAGCGAAGATTTGATGGTACGGAAATGGAGAGAGAAAGTGGAAAAGGGAGAAACTACGGACTTCAATATGAGTCCTGAGGGCATTTTGAAATATCGAAACCGAATAGTGGTACCGAAGGAAGAGTCGATGAAAATGGAGATTCTGGAGGAAGCTCATCGGTCCAAGTATACAATCCATCCGGGCAGCAGCAAGATGTATCAAGACCTGAAAGGAACCTATTGGTGGGACAATATGAAGAAGGAAATCGCTCAGTACGTGCAGAAATGTCTTATTTGCCAACAAGTGAAAGCAGAGGATCAAAAACCATTGGGTCTGTTACAACCCTTGGAGATACCCGAATGGAAGTGGGAAAACATCACAATGGACTTCGTTTCAAGTTTACCAAGGACGCAAAGAGGACATGATGCCGTTTGGGTGATCGTGGATCGATTAACCAAATCGGCCCATTTCTTGCCGGTGAACATGAAGTATTCAATGGACAAGTTGGCTCGACTGTACATGGACGAGATAGTAAGACTACACGGTGTTCCTGTGAGCATCGTCTCCGATCGGGATGCACGGTTTGTATCTCGGTTTTGGCAGAAGTTTCAAGAAACCCTGGGGACGAAACTCAATTTGAGCACGACCTATCACCCTCAGACGGATGGACAGTCAGAATGGACAATTCAAACTCTCGAGGACATGCTACGAACTTGCATTCTGGACTTTGGAGGCAACTGGGGTCAGCACATGACCTTAGTAGAGTTTGCGTACAACAACAGCTTCCATTCGTCGATTCAAATGGCTCCGTACGAAGCCCTCTACGGACGCAAGTGCCGGTCGCCGATTTACTGGGACGAAGTTGGCGAAAAGAAAGCACTAGACCCGGCAACTATTCCATGGATGGAAGAGGCTCAAGAGAAGGTCAAGTTGATACGGCAATGAATCCAAACAGCTCAAAGCTGACAAAAGAGCTACGCGGATAATCGAAGAAAAGACTTGGAGTTTGAAGTTGGAGACCACGTATTTCTTAAGATCACACCCTTCCGAAGTATCACAGCGGGCAAAGGAAAGAAACTTCAACCGCGGTACGTCGGACCCTACAAGATCCTTCAGAGGGTAGGAACGGTCGCGTATCGATTGGAACTGCCATCCAGTCTCTCCCGAATCCACGATGCGTTTCACGTCTCAATGCTAAAGAAGTACCATCTCGACCCATCCCATGTCTTACAACCGGAGGAGATCGAAGTAGACGAATCGCTTGCCTATGAAGAGAAACCGGTCCAAGTGCTTGATCAGAAAGTCAAAGAGCTCCGCAACAAGAAAATTTCATTAGTAAAGGTGCTATGGAGAAACCATGGGGTAGAGGAAGCTACCTGGGAAGTGGAAGAGGAAATGCGAAAGAAGTACCCAAACCTTTTCAGGAATTAAGGTGAGAAATTTTGAGGACGAAATTCTTTTAAGGGGGAGAGAGTGTGAGAACCCGTAAATTCCCTAATAATTTTCCTAGGATTTTTCCCTTTTAAAGGCATAATTTTTGCATTTTCTGGCTTAGGAAAAATTCTCCTGGTAAATTTTATGAGTAATTATAGTTTTTAGATGATTTTTCTAGTATTGGAGAGTTTTTGAAAAATTAAGAATATATATTGGACGTGGGACCCACTAGTGCGAAAAGTTCAGAAAAATTCGGCCAATAAGGTTAAGTTTCGGATAGTGTGTAAAATTTATCGGGTGTTAAGAGATAAGTAGAGGATGTGAAGTGATTGATGTGAGAGGAAAAAGAAAAGATAGATTGCATTAATGAGGTGCCAAGTGTCATTGTATCATTGGTTGACCTTTTGCGCGCGTGGGTATGTTCCGGAACGTATTAAATCGACGTAAACTGACCCGTTAGTCCTGGCGAGAGCTGGGCAGGCAGTCCGCTAACCTCTTTGGTTCGCCTTAGGGGAAGGTGGGGCTGTCACAATATTGTAATTTATTTGAGAACTGTAGTGATCGTTTGAGTCCTGGCGAGAGCTGGACAGGCGGCCCGTCAAACCCTTTGGTTCGCCTTAGGGGGAGGTGGGGCTGTCACAAAAGAAACCGTAATATCCTCTTTGAGACTAAACAAAAGATGATCCTAAAAATTGGGGTATCACAGTTATGGTCCTGATTTCGTGAATAAATGTGAAGGACTAAGTGCTCTTTTGAGCATAAGTTATGAATCATGAATTGTGATAGGTCTTAAATCCTTATCATGGTACTTGAGGACAATAAATATATACGTCAGGTAGGAATATCAATTGTAGATAATTCACTCTCGGACTGGCCAGCTCGAGTGGTGAATTATCTTATTTCGGATTCTTGTACCCAAGTACGTAGGAATTGAGGGCAATACTAAGGATTTGAGATCTCCATTTCGGGGAACATGAACGGGCAGATGTTTGGTGAGAGCAAGTGCAAGAGGTTAACGGACTTCTAGTTCGAGTAGTAAGAAAAGTGAGAGATCGAATGGAGAATATTTTAATCGATTGTAGAATGGCATGTCGCGTTTTCTTCCTGTTTTGCCCTGTATTGTTACTGAATGTATTTCGCTTGTGGCATGTCAATACCCACATGTAAAGTACTTGTTGTACTTGATTTTGTCTAACTTGATATGTCTTTTTGTGCATTTGGTGTGTTATATCTTGCCGTTTTAGTCAATTTACTTTGTTTGTATACTAAATCATCTTTTGGAAAAAAAATAAAACAAAAGAGAGAAAAGGATATGGAGGGGAGACGTAGTCGTGAATGTGGAGCTAGTCATGGCCATGGGGCTAGACAAGCTCAAGAACCAAGAAAAGAAAGAGAAACAGCGGCTGAGCAAGACTATGGACCGAGGGTTGAGGCAGGAGACCAAATAGCGACAACGATACAACAAATGACAAATATCTTAGTGCGATTGGTAGATCAACAAGGCCAAACACTAGTGAATCAACCCCGAAACCCCGAGATAGGAGAGGATAGGGCCTTGGAGCGATTTCAAAAGTTTGTTTCTCCTAAATTCTTTGGAGGGCCTGATCCGAAAGTAGCTGAACAGTGGTTAGACGAAATGATTAACATCTTCACAGCCTTGAACTACACAGAGCAAAGACAGGTGAACTTTGCTGTATTTCAATTTGAAGAACTGGCTCGAACATGGTGGAACGTTATTAGGGCAAAGTGGGAAAGAGAACAGACTGCATGGACGTGGGCGAACTTTATAAGGGAGTTTAACAGGAAATACCTCCCCCCTTTGGTCCAAGAAAAGAGAGAGGATGAGTTTATTAGATTGCGTCAGGGAACCTAGAGTGTGGCCGAATATGAGACGCAATTCACTAAACTATCTAAATTTGCTTCCAAATTAGTAGTTACGGAGCGGAGGAGAGTGAGACGATTTATACAATGATTAAATTTGCAAATTTAGGAAGATTTAGTGACGGTTCAAGTTAATACTTTTACGGAAGCTCTTGAGAAAGCACAAAGAATCGAGGATGCAAAAGCACAGGTAAAAACTTTTCAAACACGAAAAAAGGGTGTATCTAGTAGTATACATGAGAAGTCTAGAGAAAAGATACCGCCTTCCAAAGTACAAAAAGTGAACCGTTTACCTCACCCACCATGGACATTAGGAGCACTAGATGAAGGGTCTACAAAAGAAAGTCAAATAGGACACGAGGAAATTTCTCGAAAAGACCAAAAAGTGGTTTCTCACTTAGCCTGTGGATACTGTGGGAAGGCAAATCACATTGAGAATGATTGTTGGAGGAAAGGGCGAAAGTGTTTGATTTGTGGGAATAGTAATCATCAAATTAGCAATTACCCGAAGAAACAGCCACAAGAGAATAGTGCTCAACAATTGGATGGAACCAAATCGAACAAGCTAATGAAAGAGGGAACCAAATAAGAGTACCAGCACAGGTATATGCCACAGACAAGCAACAAGCTTCGGAGTCATCTAAGGCAATGGAAGGTAAAAATTTCGAAGACAAAATTTCTTAAGGGGGAAAGAGTGTGAGAACCCGAAAATTTTCACATTTTCTAGGCATTATTTTATTTCTCTGCGTACACTTTTATACTTTCCTTTAAAATATTAATTTTCTATGCATTTTTCTAAGTAAGTATAGTTTTTAAATTATTTTTCTGGTATAAATTACTGTACGTTAAATTGAAGTGCATTGTGGACGTGGGACCCGCTAGTACGGTTAGTGCAAAAAAAATTTGTCGATTAGTGAAATTTTGTAAAGGAATATTATTTCACAAGATGCTAGAAGACGATTAGAGGCTAACTAGACAGATTAACCATTGAGAGAAAGAAGATAAGCTTAAAACAATCAGGGTGCCAAGTGTTATGGAATCATTGGAAGTTGGACTTTTGACCAAGGATTATTAACTTTCCTAAAATCAGATTTTGACAAAAAATCTCTTCATTTTCTTGTCTTCCTTGGCGAACTCCTTGAGAGAAAAACAAGAGAGACTACTTCAATTTCTAGCTCCCAAACTTGCTTGAATTTTGAATTTTGAGGTTACAAGTTGACTTTGTCTAGAAACTTTCTTTTCCATCATGTAAGTGTAAATTAGTAGTTTAGAGTTGTTAAAGATGTAGTTTTATGAGACATATTGTGATTTGAAGTAGTCATTGAGAAATTTTCAGTTTTTATAATAAATTTCTGCCCTCATGTGATGATTAATGGTTGGCCATGATTTACTAGTTTTGATATGCGAAAAATCTAGTGTTTTGGTGTTAGTTTAATTTGCCTAAAGCAATTTCCAGCTTTTGTGCTTCAATTTCAACTTTAGGGTTTCTAATTTGAGCATGATTTGGATTAGTTTTGGGGCTAGCAATTGGTTGTATTTTAAGGGTGTTTGATAGCCTATGATGTGTATGTGCAATTGTGGTTGATTGTTATGAGATTGGTGGTTGATTCTAGGATGGAAAAGTAAAGGAATTCAAGGGAAATGCTGCCCGTTTATTTTCTTGAAGTTTGAAGGAGTAAAAATGAGATTTGGAAATGTGATTTTGTGATGCATTGGATTTACTTTGCTTAGACATACTTAGATCCACTCTAATGGTGTTAGATGAGCTATATTTTACTTGAACTTATACATTTCCGCTTTAAACATGATGTTTAGTTACAAATGTCAAGATTTGAACTTCAAATATTTACTCATTTTCTTCCCAAAACAAAGAGAAATGGTATAGGGTTTTCTCAGCCACAAAATCTATTTTTAACGAGCGACGCTTTAGGTGCGAATATAAGGTAATTTGTCTTTCTCTTGCTTATGAGTTTACCCAAGACACTTGTTACACGTTATTTCTTTGTATATGTGTTATTTTCAAGCCAAACAAAGAGCTTTACAAAAAAATTAAAAACTGCTTTTTCATATCCGGTTGTATATCCGGCCAAATCTTGGCTAGATTGCTGGCCAGATTGACAGGGAAAGATGAAAAAAAATGGGGTTGCTCACTGCCTTGAATCCGGCCGAAAATCCGGCCGGATTCTGAAGTGGCTTCCGTTTCATTTTGTTTCCCGATGGAGTTTTAAACCCTTTTGAGTTTAGTTTTATGTTTGGTTTGGGAAACTCTTAGTTACTCATGTCTTTTGGTCTAAATATACTCTTTTCACTTCCAAAATCATACTTATATCTTGTATTAGTAGTTATGCGGATTTTCTTTGGTTCATCTAAACTTTGGATGGTTGAACCATAATATTTTCTCTTGGTTATTCTTAGGGTTTCTTGGTGATTGAGGGTGTTATCTGTAAGGAAACTTTGGACGCTATTTTGCTTAAATAGGTGATATTCTTTGTATGTTATGTTTTCATTGACTATGTGGCTTGTTGTAAATGTTTGACTAAATGCTAAATATTTTCAATGATTGCTAAAAATGAATTTTGCTAGGCGAGTGTGTATATTTACTCATTTTCATACCAAAACAAACATGAGTGGTATATTTACTCTCCAAGGCGAATCAAAGGGTATTCACGGGACGCCTGCCCAACTCTCGCCAGGACTTAAGACAATTTGATTCAAGCTTAATGATGCACAACAATTAATATGAACCTAATAAAGAAAAGTTGCTTCCATACTCGAATATCCAAATCTTACACCACGAGTTCAAAATACATCAGTTATCCAATTCTTACATCAGGTTCCCAAAAGATACATCAATTCCCAAAATATACAACAGCCACAATGTCTAGTCAATTACATTTAAAACCCTAATACAAAAGTATATCCAAAAGGTTTCTCCGAGTTTCGCTCCATGTCCATTCCTGTTAAGGAAAACAAATCTACGGGGTGAGCAATTGCTCGTGAGGCCAAGAAAACACACATGTAAGCACGTTATTCAAGTAACAATCCTATTTGACGAGTAAAACAATAATATTCAAGTAAATAACAATTCGAGCTAGAAAAGTAAACAGAAACAATTCAAGGATATAGGAGCTATTATTCCACTTGTACAATCAAGAACCTCCATGAGTTGACACTCCGTCAATCGGGTAGATTATAGTCCGTAGAACTTCACTTATCATGTCCCCGTTCACCGTTACATACCCCTGTACCGGACCCGCCTGTCATTTGTTTGAGGTGATGCTGCTCGAGTATGCCAAGCAAGACCTCTCAATAGGTCAAGCTTATGTTTTCTCATGGTTCACCAAGGAGCCCGACCAAACCCATGCCGGCTCGAGTCCAAGGTTAGCCAGTGAGAATTGGGCATCCCCCACTTAACATTTATGAGTCGAGGAGATTCACTCCAACAACGTATGCAGCCATAGCATACCAATTCATTCATTCAATCATTCAATACAATTCAATCATTCATTTCATTCAATTCATTCAATACATTTCTTTCCATTCATTCCATTTCAATCAATTCAATCACGATTCATTTAAATGGGAATGAGTGCGGTAAAGTACACACTCAACTTCATTTTCAAAATCTCCAATCATTAATAACAGTTAAGCATGTATCAAGTTTGCATACACTTGACACTCACCAATCAAAAACAAAGAAGTAGTGCCCACTTGAGGGTTCAGGTGTCCACCGTGGGATTCTCTTGAAGGTTCTCTTGAGTGTCTGAGTAATTAATAATGAACTATTACATACTATCATTTAAAACCCCTAATTATCAAAAAAGATTGCACACTTATACAATCTAGAAAAATCTCATGAAAATGAGCCTTAATTACTTGTTAATCGAGACTCGAAAGTGGGGTTTTAATAATACAAGGAAATCTGATTTTTCATCTTTGAAATAAGTGTAAAACAGTCAAACAATGTCGAAGGAAAATAGAGAGTGCTAAGGACTCAATTTCCTTTAAGTTCAGAAATTTCAGATTTGAGGTGTAATCTTTGAAAAATCACATCTCACTCTCTGTAGGTCTAAAATTGGAAAACTTAGTACTGTTGGAAATTACTTCCAAAGTGCTAAAAAATCCTAGAAGACACTTTTCCATGATTCAAAATGGAAGACACTCAAAATTTGGCTCAAAGTTGCTGATTTGGACTCCCTGGACAGATTTGGGGTTGGTTTTTGGCAAAGTTTGGAAATTCAGAAAAATTCACAGAATACGAACTAGTGTCTGAAATTTGGAACTCAATTAGAGTTACAATCAAAGTTTAAAACACAACAAATAGAACAAGAATTGGAGTTTTGAGCACCAAGATATAGCAGCTCAAAGTTGCTGAAAATTTCTCACTGAACAAGGGTTTTCCAGATTTGAAACATGAACTTTGAGACTTTGGTTGGGCATCAAAAAGGACTTGGAATGGCACCAAATTTAGTAGTATTTACCCTAACATATAAGAGCTATTCCTCTATCAAATTTCATGCAAAAATTTGCACGGAAGGCCAGTTAACAAAGCCACTAAATTTCCAAGAATTTCCAAAGCAAATCTGCCTTGCATTTCTGTTTTCCTTTTTCTAACTTTTGGCCAATGAAATCGACTCAAATCCGGTTCATTTATGAAGACAAGGTTTAAGAAACATCCAAAATGCATTTGGTAGGTGATTGACACCAAAAGTTTCAAAATAACAAGTCCCATTCAAGATAAGCCATTGGCTAGCCCAAAATTAGGGTTTTCAATCACAGACGCAGTTCTATAATTTGGCCACAACTCACTCAATGCAACTTGGAATTGGTACTAAATTCATATGGCTATAATTTCACAGAAGAAATCATTTTAAAATTCTGTCCATAACTAGCTCATATTCGAGCAACAAGTCACAACACATAACGGGTTTTCTAACACAGCAGAGAAGCAGGACAGGTGACTTTGGAAGGCTGGTACGGTTCACTCAAGTGGAATCAGGGGATACATTTTATACCGTTAGAAGACTGGAAGTGTCTAGTTTCTAATGCTACAAATTGTACTCAATTTCGACATCGGAGCAAAAAGTTATAGTCATTTGAAATTCATTGCCAGAGTAACTCTGGACACGTTTTCCAGCCATGAAAAAATTTCTAAATTTAAACATTTACCCAACCAAATCAAGTGATTTTTGGTGGAAACTTTCCACACAACCTATACAATATATCTACATCAAAATCAAGATAATTTAACCACAAAAAAAATCACACCAAAGGTTTAACAAGAACAGGGCAGATTCGGCCCTTCTTCATGCATCATTTCCTTTGATTTTCTTTTTCTTTTTCCATTTATCTCTACTAGATTAACACTTAATCAACACAAATAACATCCAACCTCATCAAATCAGATCATGAAGTCCATTGTGAGATTTCATAGAGCCCACTCACATGATTTTCAACAATCCAAACCTACACAGATGAAGCTGTGACAGCCCCACCGCCTCCTAAGGCGTACCAAAGGGGTTAGCGGACTGCCTGCCCAACTCTCGCTAGGACTAACGAGGCAGTTAAATACAATCTAAAACGTTCTGGAAAGTAATAGCGCGCTCAAACGATTCAAAATTCGCGAAACCAAAACAAACGAAAATCGGAACCACACATGAACAGTGCCGACCACATCACAATCCGGCCGGATTCTTGGCCGGATTGGGGGCAAAGAGCAACTGCCCGGATTCCAAAATTTCCAAGACAATCCGGCCAAGATCTGGCCGGATTCGTCTCTGTCCATTCCCGCCATTGTTTTTTCTTTTACCATTTGAAATTCGAACCTGTCAGAAACCCAACCAATCATCAACAAATCATATAAACCTTGGAATTTGGCATTTACAAACAAAAATAACACATAAACATTAGAGTTTGGCATTTACAAACCAAATTTTAACTAGCTCAACTCGGCTTCAAAATCAGAGTTCCCTAAAGGTATTCATATCCCTGTAAGGAAAACAAAGGCAATAGAGTGAGTTTTCGCCCAATGAGATACCATCACCCAAGTAACGAAGTTCACATAAGCACAAAGCTATTCAATTCAAACACATCCAATAAGTGAGTCAACTAGCACCACATCTCAATAAAGATATTTAAAAGGATACAGTCGGCTCTCAAGAGCCGTTTTCCTCGCTTGCCGTACTTGATCTCGCCCCGTTGACCCTCCGTCAATGCTTAAGGAGTAACCAATACCGTAGACTCCACTTTCTCCATTTCCTTCCACCTCACATACCCCTACCGGGCCCGAACTCCAATCAGTTCACAATGGTAATACTCGAGTATACCGGAATCAAGAGTCTCTTATCCAATGATTCCATAGAAACAGTCCCCATGGCTTGTCAATCTCCTCGACCAAGCCCTTGCTGGCTCGAGCCAATCGACCGCCGATGGGGTTGAGCTTAGAGTCAGCAGTAAGAGTCGTTGGATACACATCCAAATGACACCAGTTCAAGTATATTCAAGAGACATTCAATTGGTACAGTAAACAGTCATATTGTGACGCCCCCACTTCTCCCTAAGGCGCACCAAAGGGTATCCGCGGAACGCCTGCCTAGCTCTCGCTAGGACTCAAGCAATAAACGTTCAACCTTAAAGCGATGCTAGATACCAAATCAAATTAGTACGAATACATATAGTGCGGAAACGTTCATGCTTAACAATATCCATCCATTACCCAACCTGTCAGCATATGGCTCTGATGCCAATTGTGACAGTTCTCATGGTTACATCACAAGGTACCTATCAGCTTGCCACCCGCACGTCGTGCGTTCATAATACAACTTAAATTTCAAAATATACACCCCACATATATCCGAATGATACATTAAACTTCCAAAAGTACAATCATAAAGGGGTCGAGCCAAAATACACTTGAAACCCTAAAACACAATATATCTAAAAGGAGATTTCTCCGCGTTAACTCCATTTCCAGTCCTGTTAAGGAAAACAAATCTACAGGGTGAGCAAAACGCTCGTGAGGCCAAGGACACACATGCAAGCACATTGTTCAAATAGCAATCTCAACTTTATTAACTAAAACCGTGATATTTCAATAAAGTACCATTTGAGCAGGAAAATAATCAGAAACAATTCAAGGATATAGTAGCTCTCAGGAGCTAAGTTCCACTCGCTCTGCCGTTGTCATTCGTATACCTTCCCGCATTGACCCTCCTGTCAACCGGGTCGGTATTTCCATTTCCGTAGATCACCACTTACTTCCCTCCGTCCACCGTACACCCCAAGGGCCCACAATGTCCATTATTGGGCGATACTCAACGAGTATGCCAAGCAAGACCTCTTATTAGGTCGAGCTTATAATCTCATGGCTCGCCCAAGTTCCCGACCAAGCCCATTGCCGGCTCGAGTTCAAGGTCGGCCTATGAGTTTGGGCGTCCCCCATTCATTTGAAAGTCGAGGAGGTTCACTCCAACGACATATGTAACCATTACATAGCATTGCATTTCATTCATTCATTCAATACATTTCATTCATCCATTTGAAATCAGGACGGATGCGATAAAGTACACACCCGCCCTTATTTTTTTAAAATCTCTAATAATTACCACAATTAAGCAAGTATCAAAGATTCACACACTTGACACTCACCGAGCTAATCAATAAAGATTATTCGCTGGAGTTCAAGTGTCCACGGTGAGATCCTCTTGAAGGTCTCCTTGTGTGCCTGGCAGTTAATGGTGGATAATTACTCAAGTATCTCAATTATCAAGTAAGATTGTACATTAGTACAATCTAAGGAATATTTCACAAAAATGAACCTCAATTACTCGTAAATCGAGATTCAACTTGCGTTTTATTAAGCACAATATTAATTGAGTTTTTATCATGAAAATCGAGGGCAAAACGTTTGAATAATGCTAAGAAAATTAAGAGTTTTTGGAAAAACTCCTTTGCCGTGAAAATTGAAAAATTCAATTTTGTTATGAATCTTTGAAAATTCGTATCTCTCCCGATATAAGTCCAAAATTGGAAAACTTTATACCGTTGGAAACCTTATGGAAAGTGTTAAAAGTTCTTAGAAGACGCTTTTCCATGAATCGAAGTGGAAAGTGCTCAAAAATGGGCTTGAAGGTGCAGACTCGTTTACAAGGCAGAATTAAGTTGGATTTCGGCCAACTTTGAAAATTCGGCACGATTTACACGTTGCAAACCGGCCTTTGAAATTTATAACTCAAATAGAGTTGCAAGTGAGGTTTATAGCAAAGCAAGCGGATCAAGAATCGGAGTTTTGGGTACCGAGATACGGTAGCTCAAAGTTGGGAAATTTCGAGACTGGAGAAGAATTTTCCAGATTTGAACCTCCAACACTAGAAATTTAATTAGGTATCGAAACGAACTTGGATTGATACAAAAATTGGCATTATTTCAATAATATATGGAAGGTATCTCTCTGTCAAATTTCAGGGAAAAATACCCTCGGGAAGGTAGTTAACTAATCATCCAAAGTTTCGGAAAATTTCTAAGGCAATCTGCCTTTTGACTTTCTTTTCCCCAATTCAAATCGTTTAACCAAGAAAGCTATCCAACCATGGTTCATTTGTGAAATAATGGTCTAAGATACAACCATGATACCTTTGGTAATGGTTTAGCATCGAAATTTCAATTAATAAGATCACTCACGGTTTTTGTCCAAAACCAGCCCAAATATTACGTTTTTCCAAAACAGGGCAGTCCTCTTATTTTGGTCACAACTCAGTCAATTTAGCTTGGAATTGAGCGTGGTTTATGGCATTGGAAAATAAATTCATAGGACTTAAAGTTCACAGAAGAAATCGTTTCAAAATTTGGCAAGCAACCAGCTCAAAATTGAGCCTCAAGTTGCTGCCTCTACAGACCATTCCAGCAGTTCCGAGAAACAGGACAGTGATCTTAAAACGTTTGGTCCGGCTCACTCACAAAGAATCAGAACATGAATTTTATCTCAAATTAAAGCCTGGGATGTCTAGTTTCAAACGCCACTGACGGCACATGATTTCGACATCCGAGGACAGAGTTATAGTCGAAATACCACAGCTGGTCTGAGCCATACGGGAACAGTTTCCAGATTTGCTAGTTTCCCAAAAAAAATTCATTTGCCCAACCAAACCTTATTATTTTTCAATGAAACTTTTCACACATCTAATATAACATATAAGCATCAGGTTCATGCCAATAATTCACCAAAAATTGGCCTTATAGTGGCCGAACAAAACAGGGGTATTTTCGGAAATTTTTGCTTCTTGCACCCAATGAAGTTTCTATCAATTACCCATCACTAATCCATCATTTTAACCACTAAACCAACAATATAACCACCATCAATCATCAAATCAGCAACAACCCAAGTGTGGGAATTCCTAGAACCCACTTTTCAAATTTCCAACAATATCAAGTTACCCATACACATGCAAGTACTTAGAGATGCATATCTACTACTATAAATCAAGTTTAAGGTGATGGATCATGTTATACCTTCTTAGTGTACCAAATCAGAATTTTTGGCCCTCAAAATGCTCCAAGAAACCGTGATTTCCAGCACCCTTTTGCAGCTCAAAATGATCTCCTAGTGTTAAGCTAAGTATGGTGCAAGTTTGGTTGAATTTGGAGATGTTTTGGTGGTGATTTGGGTAAGAAATTTTTGGAACAATGGAGTTGGAGAGGGAGGAAGAGCTGGTCGGCTGTCTTGGGTAGAGGAGAGAGAGTGTGATCAGATTTCTAAGCTTCCAAGAGAAGACATTAACTTGTGGCCTCAAATCACCCATTAGTCAACTCACATTAGGGTGCGTTTAGCGCGATTAGAGCTCGATTTTCTCGCGCGTTTGGTTCACTAGTGCACTAAACCTCCAATGCATTTATATTCATGTAAATATTATTCACTCTTAATTGTCCCAAAATAAGGGTCTAAAGTCCCTCAAATAAAGTCGCGCGTGTGAAAACGCGTACCGACAATTTTAACGTTATAACGCGAACTTCCGATAAATTCATATAACGATTGTACTACTAACTATCACTTGAATATTTATTCATACGATTACCTATTTTAGGACCATGGTACAAGTCTCCAATATTCCAAGCTTATTGTGCTCCTACGCGGATAAAATCCCCAAGCACTATTCACTATTTTTACTAAACGCGCTCCAGGAAATTAATTTTTGAAACGAGTCACTTTAAAAATATAACGAAGTTATATTATCATGCATTTAGGTCTAATAAGACTAGAAAATATTCCTCGTGGCAAAAATCCAATTAAATAATTTATTAAACCATAAATTAGGCTTTAAAAATAATAGTTTTTACGAGTCCTCACATGAGTCGAGTATTAACTCCTCAAACCTCCAATAATTTGTATCCATGCATCTTTTGGAAAACTATCCACGCGTGAGTAGTATACGCTCACTTAAAACTTATTCACCTTTAATTCTCGATTAACTTTTCTTAATCTGCTATTGTCCGTTCTTAATTTCCCAGGAGAATCATACTTTCGAATATAATATCACCTCGAAACACTCGTGTTCACTATTTCTCGCCTAACCAATCCTTCCGAAAATTGAAGTTGTTAACGGGACACTTTCAAAACATAATGAAGACATTATTCCATACGAATGGATTTAAAATGGTCGTAATAAATTATTTGGGGAAAACAGGTGGATAAATACTTAATTAAACCATTAATATTCGATAAAATAAGAAATTTTTTTCGGGTCTTCACATCCTCCCCTCCTTAACAGAATTTCGTCCTCGAAATTCACACCGGAGGAAATATCATTCCCCTCTTGGTTAAGCCTATCAGATCGATCACCAACTTACGTTCTTCCAACTTATGCTTGACAGATTCCATTCTTTCGACTAGCAATCAAACCTTTTTTTTTTTTTTTTTTAGGCGTTTCAACTTCCGAGTCATAGAGCAACTTAATCGGCCTCATGTCTACCTCATATAGGCAATATCTTAACTTCTTTAAAGCAAATATTGTAGTTATTTACTCCCAATCAGGAGTTGGCTACTTCATCTCGAAATATTTTAACTTCCTAGAGGCATATACAAACACCTTTTCATGTTTTATTAATATACATTCTAAACCATCCTTTGAGTCATCTGTAAAAAGCACAAAATTACCCCTACACATGTACACCGATTAACATTCTTCATTTCAAGATTTTCCCTTACATTTAGAACCTCAAATGGTTTGCCAAGTCTTGCACTCTTATAAAAATCCTTGATAAACCAAAGGTAGTATTCGGGTAACTCCGAGAATTCCAAATTTCAATATGCTTTTCTGGTCGTTTTCTCTTATACAATCTTTCATTTTAGTTGAGTCAATAATAATTCCTTCTTTAGATACTGTATAACTTAGAAAGGTTATCTCTTCCAATCGAACTCACAATTATTGAACTTAACAAAAGTTGGCATTCTCTCGAGGTTCGTAAAATTACCATCAAGTGTCTCTCATGACCTTCTCAACACTAGAGTATATCGATATATCATCAATAAATGCCTCCACCGATTTGTCCAAATACGATTTAACTCCGATACCTTGGGTCCATAAATACTTCTAGTGCATCTGTCAACTCGAAGGGTGTACCGAAAATTTTAGAGTGTCCATGTCTTAATTTGAAAGCGGTATTAACCACATTAGTTCCTAGGGTTCCCAAATGGGTAATATCTCTTCTTTAAATCCAACTTAAATAGGATCACGGCTCCTTACAAATTATTGAATTCTTATCCATGTAAGAAAAATGGTGGTTGCTCTTAATGGTCACATCGCTCCAGACTCCATAATCTATCAATACATAGCTTCTAGCCTTCATTCCAAATACGATATCTAGTCCTTAATCGTTATGCACATTGAATCCATTAATTATTTCCTTTCACTAACTCAAATTCACCGATTTTAATATCTCAAATTGGCATTTTAATCATTGAATTCCATTTCAACACTAAGTCCTCACTTCGATCCCGATCTCTAGTCACTATCAAGATCTCAGGTGGTCTATATTCTCAAGAAAAATCTCGATCACATCCAATACCATTCGTGTCTTATTATAATTCTAAGGGCGTGGAACAGGATTTAAATATACGTGTAAGTCATAAAAACAATTAAAAGCGAAGTAAATTTTCATGAGTCATAATGATCATAATAATTACATCCAGTTGGAAGAGGTTTATGAACTCCTCTCAAAAGGAAAAGGAGAAATGATAGGATTGTAGCAAAACATGTCAAGTTGCCAGGATACAAAACAACAAAAGACTTTTTCTCTTTTTTTTTTTTTTAAAAGATCACAACCTCTAAAGGTGCTAGCCTAGTCTAGGGTAAAACTACAACCTCTATTCCTCGAGTGAAGTCAAACCATCTCAATCTATGGAACCTTCACTACTAGGACCCCGTTCATAGCCATTAGTACTAATTACTCCCATCTGGCACTTGATCGCTTTGCGGTGGACCTAGTTGGCTATTGAGTACTTCCTCTTTTTAAAAGTTTTAGGGCAATCTGAAATCCTATGCTTGGTACTACCGCACCCCAGACACTTTCCTTGCTTCATCCAGCACTCGGCCTCAACGTGGTTAACCTTGCCGCAGTATCCACAATGTGCATGAGAAGTGGCGGCTTGGCCAGTTCGAGGCTTTTCTTTGCATTTCTTCTCTAATCCTACATTTTGGCGTAGTAATTCAATTTTCTCTGCATATTCTTGTTTCCACCGTTCTTCCCAGTAGTCAGCTAATTTCCTTTGAAATTCTACCTCGTTTCGAAGAAGGTTCAATTCCTTACGCATTTCTTCCAAAGTTGTCATCTTACCAGTTGGCTTAAGTCAAATGCTAACCTGTCAGGCAAATCGAAGGATCAAAAGAGTAGCCATGCATAATGGAAGTTCGAGCCAGATTACTCTTTCATTCTTTTGTTTATAGGTCACCCCGAAATATAAATCTTAGTTATTCTCTGCCGAACATGGGTGAGTTCTTAAGTCTCCATAAAATTACTACCATTAATTCCAATTACAACCAGATACGGGGACTCTATTCCTTGATATAAAGTTTTTCGTGTCTTACTTCAATCTTCGATATTTGTCTATGAAGTTTGTTCAAAAAGAGATCAAAATTTCGCAGTTCCATTAGTGCCTTATGTATCTTTTCAAATCAATCTTACTGTTTCAAGGTTAGGTCCCCCGTGAAACCTAGATAGACGACCTTCAAGAATCATTTCATTTCACACCTCTCCTGGTCCTTAGGTTGGCTTATTGGTCCGGAGCTTTGGTACTCAACCAACTGTTCTAGGATATCAGTCGTATGCCAATAATAGGAGCTATGTAGGTGTTCTCCTTTATTTCTAGGGTTTCGGTTCAATCCAGCAATCGTTCCCTAATTATCCCCTGGAGCTTGGGGTGGTCTAACCCCCTCGCCCTCAATCCCTTTTTGCTTATTTTGTCAATCGTAACTTTAACAGTCATATAAACATGGTATGAAATGAACGCACCCAAACGAAGTTTGAAAGTGAGACTTTGATCATGCTAAACAAATATGAGAATAAAAGGGAAAACGCTGAGATAATCGTAAATACGTATAACCCCAATCATGGATTTGAAATCATAAAGTAGTAAGGTTAAACATGTCATGAGAAATGTTTAATTGCCTCAAAAGGTAGAAACGTATTGAAACAAGATACAAAATACAACGGCCTTTAAGCGAGCGTCACCCTGTCTATCTTTGGCAAAACTATTAAAATAGTTTAAATCGCTAAATTAGTGATTGGCAGAACCCAAAAGTCTTCACTACCTCCCTAGGATCAGTTTCATTTCCAGCACTAGGAGTTTTAGATCTCATGTCCCTTATCGAATATCTTGTCATTCCCCACTCATTCAACCAAGGTAACACACCTAGCCACCGACTCCTCCATTTTGTCTTTAATTTCGGGCACTAACCTAACAAGTCGGTTCTTAGCTTTTAAAGCTTCTCACTAAGAGCCTTTGTCTCCCTCGCTCCTGAAGTATTTCAACTTCAATTTCAGGAATTCTAGTAGTCTAGGCTTCCGCAATTGTCCTCAGTTCTTGATCATCCCTTCGAATCACTCCAGTTTCTTCGGATAGCCACTTCAAATGATCGACCACTATTAACACCCCACTATTTGGGCTCGGGCAAGTCCTTTGAAATTCAAATGAAGTCCTAGTCCAGTAAATCGGACCATTTCTCCAATGCTCTTTTAGTTCACTCTCTCGATAGTGGACCACCGGAAGGCGCCCCCGAGACAATTTAATATCACCATTACCTTCTGTAGTTTACACTTAAGAGTAAAAGCTTAGGTAGGTCCAGATACACGAAATAAACAAGATTTGATCACTTCATACTATCCCACATGTATCACACCATATCAAGACTCCTTGTCATCCACTAATTCGAACTTAGGTTCTAATTTTTCATTTTCACAAGCAGTCACTTAACTTTCAATCAAATTCCACAGTCCGGCATCCTAAACATTTAAACCTAGGATACACTACAGAGATCTAAAGCCTAAGCTCTGATACCAACTGTGACGCCCCCACTTCTCCCTAAGGCGCACCAAAGGGTATCCGCGGAACGCCTGCCTAGCTCTCGCTAGGACTCAAGCAATAAACGTTCAACCTTAAAGCGATGCTAGATACCAAAATCAAATTAGTACGAATACATATAGTGCGGAAACGTTCATGCTTAACAATATCCATCCATTACCCAACCTGTCAGCATATGGCTCTGATGCCAATTGTGACAGTTCTCATGGTTACATCACAAGGTACCTATCAGCTTGCCACCCGCACGTCGTGCGTTCATAATACAACTTAAATTTCAAAATATACACCCCACATATATCCGAATGATACATTAAACTTCCAAAAGTACAATCATAAAGGGGTCGAGCCAAAATACACTTGAAACCCTAAAACACAATATATCTAAAAGGAGATTTCTCCGCGTTAACTCCATTTCCAGTCCTGTTAAGGACAACAAATCTACAGGGTGAGCAAAACGCTCGTGAGGCCAAGGACACACATGCAAGCACATTGTTCAAATAGCAATCTCAACTTTATTAACTAAAACCGTGATATTTCAATAAAGTACCATTTGAGCAGGAAAATAATCAGAAACAATTCAAGGATATAGTAGCTCTCAGGAGCTAAGTTCCACTCGCTCTGCCGTTGTCATTCGTATACCTTCCCGCATTGACCCTCCTGTCAACCGGGTCGGTATTTCCATTTCCGTAGATCACCACTTACTTCCCTCCGTCCACCGTACACCCCAAGGGCCCACAATGTCCATTATTGGGCGATACTCAACGAGTATGCCAAGCAAGACCTCTTATTAGGTCGAGCTTATAATCTCATGGCTCGCCCAAGTTCCCGACCAAGCCCATTGCCGGCTCGAGTTCAAGGTCGGCCTATGAGTTTGGGCGTCCCCCATTCATTTGAAAGTCGAGGAGGTTCACTCCAACGACATATGTAACCATTACATAGCATTGCATTTCATTCATTCATTCATTACATTTCATTCATCCATTTGAAATCAGGACGGATGCGATAAAGTACACACCCGCCCTTATTTTTTTAAAATCTCTAATAATTACCACAATTAAGCAAGTATCAAAGATTCACACACTTGACACTCACCGAGCTAATCAATAAAGATTATTCGCTGGAGTTCAAGTGTCCACGGTGAGATCCTCTTGAAGGTCTCCTTGTGTGCCTGGCAGTTAATGGTGGATAATTACTCAAGTATCTCAATTATCAAGTAAGATTGTACATTAGTACAATCTAAGGAATATTTCACAAAAATGAACCTCAATTACTCGTAAATCGAGATTCAACTTACGTTTTATTAAGCACAATATTAATTGAGTTTTTATCATGAAAATCGAGGGCAAAACGTTTGAATAATGCTAAGAAAATTAAGAGTTTTTGGAAAAACTCCTTTGCCGTGAAAATTGAAAAATTCAATTTTGTTATGAATCTTTGAAAATTCGTATCTCTCCCGATATAAGTCCAAAATTGGAAAACTTTATACCGTTGGAAACCTTATGGAAAGTGTTAAAAGTTCTTAGAAGACGCTTTTCCATGAATCGAAGTGGAAAGTGCTCAAAAATGGGCTTGAAGGTGCAGACTCGTTTACAAGGCAGAATTAAGTTGGATTTCGGCCAACTTTGAAAATTCGGCACGATTTACACGTTGCAAACCGGCCTTTGAAATTTATAACTCAAATAGAGTTGCAAGTGAGGTTTATAGCAAAGCAAGCGGATCAAGAATCGGAGTTTTGGGTACCGAGATACGGTAGCTCAAAGTTGGGAAATTTCGAGACTGGAGAAGAATTTTCCAGATTTGAACCTCCAACACTAGAAATTTAATTAGGTATCGAAACGAACTTGGATTGATACAAAAATTGGCATTATTTCAATAATATATGGAAGGTATCTCTCTGTCAAATTTCAGGGAAAAATACCCTCGGGAAGGTAGTTAACTAATCATCCAAAGTTTCGGAAAATTTCTAAGGCAATCTGCCTTTTGACTTTCTTTTCCCCAATTCAAATCGTTTAACCAAGAAAGCTATCCAACCATGGTTCATTTGTGAAATAATGGTCTAAGATACAACCATGATACCTTTGGTAATGGTTTAGCATCGAAATTTCAATTAATAAGATCACTCACGGTTTTTGTCCAAAACCAGCCCAAATATTACGTTTTTCCAAAACAGGGCAGTCCTCTTATTTTGGTCACAACTCAGTCAATTTAGCTTGGAATTGAGCGTGGTTTATGGCATTGGAAAATACATTCATAGGACTTAAAGTTCACAGAAGAAATCGTTTCAAAATTTGGCAAGCAACCAGCTCAAAATTGAGCCTCAAGTTGCTGCCTCTACAGACCATTCCAGCAGTTCCGAGAAACAGGACAGTGATCTTAAAACGTTTGGTCCGGCTCACTCACAAAGAATCAGAACATGAATTTTATCTCAAATTAAAGCCTGGGATGTCTAGTTTCAAACGCCACTGACGGCACATGATTTCGACATCCGAGGACAGAGTTATAGTCGAAATACCACAGCTGGTCTGAGCCATACGGGAACAGTTTCCAGATTTGCTAGTTTCCCAAAAAAAATTCATTTGCCCAACCAAACCTTATTATTTTTCAATGAAACTTTTCACACATCTAATATAACATATAAGCATCAGGTTCATGCCAATAATTCACCAAAAATTGGCCTTATAGTGGCCGAACAAAACAGGGGTATTTTCGGAAATTTTTGCTTCTTGCACCCAATGAAGTTTCTATCAATTACCCATCACTAATCCATCATTTTAACCACTAAACCAACAATATAACCACCATCAATCATCAAATCAGCAACAACCCAAGTGTGGGAATTCCTAGAACCCACTTTTCAAATTTCCAACAATATCAAGTTACCCATACACATGCAAGTACTTAGAGATGCATATCTACTACTATAAATCAAGTTTAAGGTGATGGATCATGTTATACCTTCTTAGTGTACCAAATCAGAATTTTTGGCCCTCAAAATGCTCCAAGAAACCGTGATTTCCAGCACCCTTTTGCAGCTCAAAATGATCTCCTAGTGTTAAGCTAAGTATGGTGCAAGTTTGGTTGAATTTGGAGATGTTTTGGTGGTGATTTGGGTAAGAAATTTTTGGAACAATGGAGTTGGAGAGGGAGGAAGAGCTGGTCGGCTGTCTTGGGTAGAGGAGAGAGAGTGTGATCAGATTTCTAAGCTTCCAAGAGAAGACATTAACTTGTGGCCTCAAATCACCCATTAGTCAACTCACATTAGGGTGCGTTTGGCGCGATTAGAGCTCGATTTTCTCGCGCGTTTGGTTCACTAGTGCACTAAACCTCCAATGCATTTATATTCATGTAAATATTATTCACTCTTAATTGTCCCAAAATAAGGGTCTAAAGTCCCTCAAATAAAGTCGCGCGTGTGAAAACGCGTACCGACAATTTTAACGTTATAACGCGAACTTTCGATAAATTCATATAACGATTGTACTACTAACTATCACTTGAATATTTATTCATACGATTACCTATTTTAGGACCATGGTACAAGTCTCCAATATTCCAAGCTTATTGTGCTCCTACGCGGATAAAATCCCCAAGCACTATTCACTATTTTTACTAAACGCGCTCCAGGAAATTAATTTTTGAAACGAGTCACTTTAAAAATATAACGAAGTTATATTATCATGCATTTAGGTCTAATAAGACTAGAAAATATTCCTCGTGGCAAAAATCCAATTAAATAATTTATTAAACCATAAATTAGGCTTTAAAAATAATAGTTTTTACGAGTCCTCACATGAGTCGAGTATTAACTCCTCAAACCTCCAATAATTTGTATCCATGCATCTTTTGGAAAACTATCCACGCGTGAGTAGTATACGCTCACTTAAAACTTATTCACCTTTAATTCTCGATTAACTTTTCTTAATCTGCTATTGTCCGTTCTTAATTTCCCAGGAGAATCATACTTTCGAATATAATATCACCTCGAAACACTCGTGTTCACTATTTCTCGCCTAACCAATCCTTCCGAAAATTGAAGTTGTTAACGGGACACTTTCAAAACATAATGAAGACATTATTCCATACGAATGGATTTAAAATGGTCGTAATAAATTATTTGGGGAAAACAGGTGGATAAATACTTAATTAAACCATTAATATTCGATAAAATAAGAAATTTTTTTCGGGTCTTCACATCCTCCCCTCCTTAACAGAATTTCGTCCTCGAAATTCACACCGGAGGAAATATCATTCCCCTCATGGTTAAGCCTATCAGATCGATCACCAACTTACGTTCTTCCAACTTATGCTTGACAGATTCCATTCTTTCGACTAGCAATCAAACCTTTTTTTTTTTTTTTTTTAGGCGTTTCAACTTCCGAGTCATAGAGCAACTTAATCGGCCTCATGTCTACCTCATATAGGCAATATCTTAACTTCTTTAAAGCAAATATTGTAGTTATTTACTCCCAATCAGGAGTTGGCTACTTCATCTCGAAATATTTTAACTTCCTAGAGGCATATACAAACACCTTTTCATGTTTTATTAATATACATTCTAAACCATCCTTTGAGTCATCTGTAAAAAGCACAAAATTACCCCTACACATGTACACCGATTAACATTCTTCATTTCAAGATTTTCCCTTACATTTAGAACCTCAAATGGTTTGCCAAGTCTTGCACTCTTATAAAAATCCTTGATAAACCAAAGGTAGTATTCGGGTAACTCCGAGAATTCCAAATTTCAATATGCTTTTCTGGTCGTTTTCTCTTATACAATCTTTCATTTTAGTTGAGTCAATAATAATTCCTTCTTTAGATACTGTATAACTTAGAAAGGTTATCTCTTCCAATCGAACTCACAATTATTGAACTTAACAAAAGTTGGCATTCTCTCGAGGTTCGTAAAATTACCATCAAGTGTCTCTCATGACCTTCTCAACACTAGAGTATATCGATATATCATCAATAAATGCCTCCACCGATTTGTCCAAATACGATTTAACTCCGATACCTTGGGTCCATAAATACTTCTAGTGCATCTGTCAACTCGAAGGGTGTACCGAAAATTTTAGAGTGTCCATGTCTTAATTTGAAAGCGGTATTAACCACATTAGTTCCTAGGGTTCCCAAATGGGTAATATCTCTTCTTTAAATCCAACTTAAATAGGATCACGGCTCCTTACAAATTATTGAATTCTTATCCATGTAAGAAAAATGGTGGTTGCTCTTAATGGTCACATCGCTCCAGACTCCATAATCTATCAATACATAGCTTCTAGCCTTCATTCCAAATACGATATCTAGTCCTTAATCGTTATGCACATTGAATCCATTAATTATTTCCTTTCACTAACTCAAATTCACCGATTTTAATATCTCAAATTGGCATTTTAATCATTGAATTCCATTTCAACACTAAGTCCTCACTTCGATCCCGATTTCCGGCCGGATTCTCGGCCGGATACTGGGCCGAGAGTAAAATAAAAATTCTCAAAACTCCCTCGCAATCCGGCCGGCAATCCGGCCAAGATTCCGGCCGGATTGTCTGGCCGGATTCCAGGCCGAATGCAACTGGCCGGATTTCCAATTTTTCCTCAGGCAATCCGGCCAGTTTCTGGCCGGATTCCTGGCCGGATTTGCTACTGTTCATCCTCGCCAAAAATTTTTCCGTTTTCGTTTGAAGTCGTATCGATCCGAAATTCATTCAAATCACAGCCAAGCATATATATACATTGGAAATCAACATTTACAAGCCAAATGGCGTACAAGCGATCTCATTAGTTCATACCAATACATTTAGGCCAACACAAGCCCTTCATTAAAGAAAGCTATACACTTAGGGTTATCACCCTCAAGGAGCTAAACAAAATTACATGTACAAGAGCTCAACTTGTCATCCAACTATCAAAATCTTTCCAAAAGTGTTCATTCCTGTAAGGAAAACAAATGACACGGAATGAGCTAAAGCCCAGTGGTATACCACTACATAAGCAACCAAAGTCACTTAAGCATAGCAAATCATTTAAAGTACACGATAAGCAATGAAGTACAACGGTAAAAGGATACAGTCGGCTCTCAAGAGCCCATCTCCGCGCTTGCAATCTTGATCCAACCTCATTGACCCTCCGTCAATGTCAAAAGTATCAAACCGTAGACCTCACTTTACTCCCATTGTGACGCCCCACATCTCCCTAAGGCGGACCAAAGGGTATCCGCGGACGCCTGCCCAGCTCTCGCCAGGACTCAAGCAATTCCATTCAATTTAAAACCGAATTAAGCACTTCGATGAGAGCAACATGAATACAATAATGCGGAAGCGTTCAAGCTTAATAAGTCACTTAATGTATAACCAGTACATCGGGTAATCATGAAACGACTTCAATTCAAAGTACACATCAGGGCCCAAACATTTCAAGTTTACAATTTCCATAAGTACAACCCAAACCAGGGCCTAGTCAAAATATATAACAGGAGTCTTAACAAAATTTCAACGGATGGTTTCTCCATAATTCTCCAAGAGTCGGTCCTGTTAAGGAAAACAAAACTATAGGGTGAGCTAAACGCTCGTGAGGCCAAGAACACACATGCAAGCACGTAATCAAATAACAATCCCAACTTTAATAAATAAAGCCATGTCTTTTCAATAATCAATCTATCAAACAGGAAAAGTAATCAGAAACAATTCAAGGATATAGTAGCTCTCAGGAGCTAAGTCCCACTCGATCTGTCGATGTCATTCGTATACTTTCCCGCATTGACCCTCCTGTCAACCGGATCGGTATTTCCATTTCCGTAGATCACCACTTTCTTCCCTCCATCCACCGTACACCCCAAGGGCCCACAAGTCTATTTTTAGGGCGATACTCGACGAGTATGCCAAGCAAGACCTCTTATTAGGTCGAGCTTATAATCTCATGGCTCGCCCAAGTTCCCGACCAAGCCCATTGCCGGCTCGAGTCTAAGGACGGCCTATGAGTTTGGGCGTCCCCCATTCATTTGGTAGTCGAGGAGATTCACTCCAACGACACAATCATTCATGACATGACATTGCATTTCATTCATTCATTCAATACATTTCATTCATTCATTCATTCATTTGAAATTAGAACGAGTGCGATAAAGTACGCACCCGCCCTTATTTTTAAAACTCCCAACAAGTATCACAATAGCAAGTATCAAATTCATACACTTGACACTCACCGAGCAATTCAATAAGAATTATTTTCTGGGAGTTCAAGTGTCCGCGGTGAGATCCTCTTGAAGGTCTCCTTGCGCGCCTGACAATTTAATAGTGGATAATCACACAATTAACCCACTTATCAAGAAAGATTGTTCACTAGTACAATCTAAGAATTATTTTGCAAAAGGAACCTCAATTACACGTAAATCGAGGTTCGACTTGCCTTTTATTAGGTACAACATTATTTGAGTTTTTGATCATGAAAATCGTAAACAAAACGTTTAAGAACATCAAAAGAATAAAGAGTTTTTGAAAAACTCTATTTCTTTGAAGTTGGAAAATTTTTCAGTTTTACGATAAATCTTTGAAAAATCGTAACTCGCTCGATATAAGTCGAGAATTGGAAAACCTTATACCGTTGGAAACCTCTTAGAGAGTACTATAAGTTCCTAGAAGACACTTTTCCATGAATCGAAATGGAAAGTGGTCAAAAATGAGCTTGAAGATGCAGGGTTGGTTCACAAGGCAGAATGAAGTTGGTTTTTGGCCAACTTTGAAAATTCGGCACGATTCGCACGTTGCAAACCGGCCTCTGAAATTTGCAGCTCAATTAGTGTTGCAAGTGAAGTGTATGACAAAACAAGCGGATCAAGAATCGGAGTCTCGAGCACCGAGATACGGTAGCCCGAAGTTGAGCAAATTCAAGACTGGATGAGAATTTTCCAGATTTGAACCTCTAACTTTAGTAATTCAATTGGTATCGAAACGAACTTGAATCGGCACCAAAATTGGCAGTATTTCAATACTATATGGAAAGTATCTCTCTATCGAATTTCGGGGAAAAATACCTTCGGCAAGGTAGTTAATTAGCCAACCAAAGTTCAAGAAAAATCCTAAGGCAATCTGCCTTGGACTTTCATTTTCCAAATTTCCAACCGTTTAACCAAGAAAGTTATCCAACCATGGTTCGTTTGTGAAATAAGGGTCTAAGATATACCCATGATACCTTTGGTAAGTGTTTAATATCAAAAACATCAACTAACAAGTTCACTCCAAGATTTTGTTCCAAACCAGTCCAAACATTAGGGTTTTCCAAAACAGAGCAGTCCCCTTGTTTCAGTCACAACTCAGTCAATATAGCTCGAAATTGAGCATGGCTTACGCCTTTGGAAAATACATTCATAGAGTTAAAATATCATAGAAGAAATCGTTTCCAAATTCGGCACCCATCTGGTTCAAATTCGGGCATCAAGTTGCAGCCTGCACACTTCATTCCAGATGAACAGAGTGACAGGACAGCGAACTTAAAACATTTGGTTCGGCCTGCTCACAAAGACTCAGAACGTGCATTATATACCAAATTAAATCTAGGAATGTCTAGTTTCAAACGCCACCGACGGCACATGATTTCGACATCCGAGGACAGAGTTATAGCCAAAATACTACTGCTGGACAGAGACATACGCGAATCAGTTTCCAGATTTGCTGGTTTCGAAAAAAAAATTCATTTGCCCATTCAAACCTCATTATTTTTCAATGAAATTTTTCACACATCTAATACATCCTACAAACATCCAATTCAAGCAATTAAACCATTAAAAATTGGCCTGGAAATGGCCGAATATAGTAGGGGCAAAATCGGAAAGTTTAGCCTCTTACACCCAATGAAGTTTCCACTAATTACCCATCACTAATGCATCATTATAATCACTAAACCAACAATATATTCACCATTAATCATCACATCAGCAACAACAACCCAAGTGTGGGAATTCCAAGAGCCCACAATCACATTTTTACACCATAATCAAGTAACTAAGTGCATGCATGAGCTTAATCTTGTCATATAATCTCCAAAAGATAAGAATCCAAGGGTTGATCATTACCTACTCCTTTGGTTTGCAAGGTCAGAATTTTCGGCCCTCTTGAAGCTCCAAGAAACCGTGAGAGCTCCCTTCCTCCTTAGCTAGATGTAGTCTCCAAGTGGTTTGCTAAGAGATCTCCAAGTTTGGTGTGATTTGGAGGTGATTTTGGTGCATGGATTGAAGATGAAAAATGAAGACAATGGAGAGCTCTTCTCCTTCTTGTTGTTCGGCCAAGTGAGGTGAAGAGAGAGAGAGTGCTGATGCAATTGGCTTCCAAAGGAAGATTCTTTGTGTGGTGCAAAATGCACCTCAAAGTCAACTTGAAATAGTGCAATTTAGGGTGCGTTTGGACTCGATTTTTCTCGCGCGTTTGGTTCACTAGTGCACTAAACCTCCAATGCATATATATTCTTGTAATTATTATTCACTCTTAATTGTCCCGAAATAAGGGTCTAAAGTCCCTCAAATGAAGTCGCGCGTGTGAAAACGCGTACCGTCAATTTTACCGCTATAACGCGAAACTTTCGAAAAATTCTTATAACGATTGCACTACTAACTATCACTTGAATATTTATTCATAAGATTACCTATTTTAGGACCATAGTACAAGTCTCCAATATTCCAAGCTTATCGTGCTACTACGCGGATAAAATCTCCAAGTACTATTCACTATTTTTACTAAACGCGCTCTAGGAAATTAATTTTCGAAACGAATCATTTTAAAAATATAACGAAGATATACTACCACTTATATAGGTCTAACAGGACTAGAAAATATTCCTTGGAAATAAAATCCAATTAAATAATTTATTAAGCCATAAATTAGGCATAAAATAATAGTTTTTGCGAGTCCTCACACCCATCCGGACGTAGGGGAGGATGTGAAGACCCGAAAAAATTTCTTATTTTTTTCGAATATTAATGGTTTCATTAAGTATTTATCCACCTGTTTTCCCCAAATAATTTATTACGACCATTTTAAATCCATTCGTATGGAATAATGTCTTCATTGTGTTTTTAAAATGTCCCGTTAACAACTTCAATTTTCGGAAGGATTGTTTAAGTGCGAGATAGTGAACACGAGTGTTTCGAGGTGATATTATATTCGAGAGCATGATTATCCTGGGGAAATTAAGAACGGACAATAGCAGATTAAGAAAAGTTAATCGAGAATTAAAGGTGAATAAGTTCTAAGTGAGCATATACTACTCACGCGTGGATAGTTTTCCAAAAGACGCATGGATACAAATTTATTGGAGATTTGAGGAGTTAATACTCGACTCATGTGAGGACTCGTAAAAACTATTATTTTATTTAAACCTAATTTATGGCTTAATAAATGATTTAATTGAATTTTTGCCACGAGAAATATTTTCTAGTCTTATTAGACCTAAATACATGGTAATATAACTTCGTTATATTTTTAAAATGATTCGTTTCAAAAATTAATTTCCTAGAGCGCGTTTAGTAAAAATAGTGAATAGTGCTTGGAGATTTTAACCGCGTAGGAGCACAATAAGCTTGGAATATTGGAGACTTGTACCATGGTCCTAAAATAGGTAATATTATGAATAAATACTCAAGTGATAGTTAGTAGTGCAATCGTTATAAGAATTTCTCGGCAGTTTCGCGTTATAACGTTAAAATTGACGGTACGCGTTTTCACACACGCGATTTTGTTTGAGGGACTTTAGACCCTTATTTCGGGACAATTAAGAGTGAATAATATTTACATGAATATAAGTGCATTAGAGGTTTAGTGCACTAGTGAAACAAATGCGAGAGAAATCGAGCCGTAATCGCACCAAACGCACCCTAGTGAGAGTTGACTTTGGGGAGGATTTTGCACCACACCTTGTGTCTTCCTTAAGAAGCTAAATTTGGACCAAACACTCTCTCTCTTAGTCTCTCTCTTGGCCGAATTCTCTGCAGCAAAAACACAACACAAAGTTGCCATTTTCATCTTCAATTCTTGCACAAAACCTTCATAGATTCACACCAAATTTGAACTACACTTAGCTTGTTGCTTGGAGAGTTCATCTAGCTAGCAAAAGGAGGAGATTTTCACGGTTTCTTGGAGCATCTTGAGGATCGAAATTTCTGATTTGGAGCAACAAGGAGGTATAACTTCATCCTACACCTTAAGCTTGGTTTATGATGGTAGAAATGCATCCTTAAGCTATTGCATGTGTATGGGTATCTTGATATTGTTGGAAAAATTGAAAAGTGGGCTCTAGGAATTCCCACACTTGGGTTGTTGCTGATTTGTTGATTGATGGTGGTTATATTGTTGGTTTAGTGGTTAAAATGATGGATTAATGGTGTGTAGTGGATAGAAACTTCATTGGGTGCAAGAAGTAAAAGTTTCCGATTTTACCCCTGCTTTGTTCGGCCATTTTAAGACCAATTTTAAATGATCGAATGGCTTGAATTGAATGCTTATATGATGTATTAGATGTGTGGAAAATTTCATTGAAAAATAATAAGGTTTGGTTGGGCAAATGAATTTTTTTGGGGAAACTAGCAAATCTGGAAACTGTTCACGTATGGCTCAGACCAGCGGTGGTGTTTTGGCTATAACTCTGTCCTCGGATGTCGGAATCATGTGCCGTTGGTGGCGTTTGAAACTATACATTCCTGGCTTTAATTTGGTATATAATACACGTTCTGATTCTTTGTGAGCAAGCCAAACCAAATGTTTTAAGTTCGCTGTCCTGTTTCTCGGAACTGCTGGAATGGTCTGTAGAGGCAGCAACTTGAGGCTCAATTTCGAGCTGGTTGCTTGCCAAATTTTGGAACGATTTCTTCTGTAAACTTTTAGCCCTATGAATGTATTTTCCAACGGTATAAGTCATACTCGATTCCGAGTTAAATTGATTGAGTTGTGACTAAAACAAGAGGACTGCCCTGTTTTGGAAAAACGTAATATTTGGGCTGGTTTTGGACAAAAACCGTGAGTGATCTTATTAATTGAAATTTCGATGCTAAACCATTACCAAAGGTATCATGGATGTATCTTAGACCCTTATTTCACAAATGAACCATGGTTGGATAACTTTCTTGGTTAAACGATTGGAAATTTGGAAAATGAAAGCCAAAGGCAGATTGCCTTAGGATTTTTCTTGAACTTTAGTTGGCTAATTAACTACCTTGCCGAAGGTATTTTTCCCCGAAATTCGATAGAGAGATACTTTCCATATAGTATTGAAATACTACCAATTTTGGTACCAATTCAAGTTCGTTTCGATACCCAATTAAATTACTAAAGTTAGAGGTTCGAATCTGGAAAATTCTCATCCAGTCTTGAATTTGCTCAACTTTGAGCTACTGTATCTCGGTACTCAAAACTCCCATTCTTGATCCGCTTGTTTTGTTATACACCTCACTTGAAACACTAATTGAGCTGCAAATTTCAGAGGCCGGTTTGCAACGTGTGAATCGTGCCGAATTTTCAAAGTTGGCCGAAATCCAACTTAATGCTGCCTTGAAACCAAGTCTGCACCTTCAAGCCCATTTTTGAACACTTTCCACTTCGATTCATGGAAAAGCATCTTCTAGGAACTTATAGTACTTTCTAAGAGGTTTCCAACGGTATAAATTTTTCCAATTTTCGACTTGTACCGAGTGAGTTACGATTTTTCAAAGATTCATAATAAAGCTGAAAATTTTCCAATTTCAAAGAAATAGAGTTTTTCAAGAACTCTTTACTCTTTTGATATTATCTAAACGTTTTGCCCATGATTTTCATGATAAAAACTCAACTAATATTATACTTCATAAAACGCAAGTTGAACCTTGATTTACGAGTAATTGAGGTTCATTTTTGTGAAATATTCCTTAGATCGTACTAATGTACAATCTTGCTTGATAATTGAGATACTTGAGTAATTATCCACTATTAAATGCCAGGCGCACAAGGAGACCTTCAAGAGGATCTCACCGTGGACACTTGAACTCCAGCGAATAATCTTTATTGATTAGCTCGGTGAGTGTCAAGTGTGTGAATCTTTGATACTTGCTTAATTGTGGTAATTATTAGAGATTTTAAAAATAAGGGCGGGTGTGTACTTTATCGCATCCGTTCTGATTTCAAATGAATGAATGAAATGTATTGAATGAATGAATGAAATGTATTGAATGAATGAATGAAATGCAATGCTATGTAATGGTTACATATGTCGTTGGAGTGAACCTCCTCGACTTCCAAATGAATGGGGGACGCCCAAACTCATAGGCCGACCTTGAACTCGAGCCGGCAATGGGCTTGGTCGGGAACTTGGGCGAGCCATGAGATTATAAGCTCGACCTAATAAGAGGTCCTGCTTGGCATACTCGTAGAGTATCGCCTTATAACAGACTTGTGGGCCCTTGGGGTGTACGGTGGACGGAGGGAAGTAAGTGGTGATCTACGGAAATGGAAATACCGACCCGGTTGACAGGAGGGTCAATGCGGGAAGGTATACGAATGACATCGGCAGAGCGAGTGGAACTTAGCTCTTGAGAGCTACTATATCCTTGAATTGTTTCTGATTATTTTCCTGCTCAAATGGTACTTTATTGAAATATCACGGTTTTATTTGATAAAGTTGAGATTGCTATTTGAACAATGTGCTTGCATGTGTGTCCTTGGCCTCACGAGCGTTTTGCTCACCCTGTAGATTTGTTTTCCTTAACAGGACTGGAAATGGAGTTAACGCGGAGAAATCTCCTTTTGGATATATTGTGTTTTAGGGTTTCAGGTGTATTTTGGCTTGACCCCTTTATGATTGTACTTTTGGAAGTTTAATGTATCATTCGGATATTTGGGGTGTATATTTTGGAATTTAAGTTGTATTATGAACGCACGACGTGCGGGTGGCAAGCTGATAGGTACCTTGTGATGTAACCATGAGAACTGTCACAGTTGGCATCAGAGCCATATGCTGACAGGTTGGGTAATGGATGGATATTGTTAAGCATGAACGTTTCCGCACTATATGTATTCGTATTAATTTGATTTTGGTATCTAGTATCGCTTTAAGGTTGAACGTTTATTGCTTGAGTCCTAGCGAGAGCTAGGCAGGCGTTCCGCGGATACCCTTTGGTGCGCCTTAGGGAGAAGTGGGGGCGTCACACGGACTACAAGGTAATACTCGAGTATACCAAATTCACCCAGGGTCACCATATCGCCCGACCGAGTCCGCTTCTGGCTCGAGTCGATCGGTAACAAAGGGCAGTGGCCAATTCAGCCAAACGGCTTACATTCATGCGCAACTAGCATTTCAATAATTAAATCCTTGAAAATTGCACAGTTATTTAGGTCGAGTGCGATAAAGTACACACTCACCTAGAAAGCTCGTTTTGAAAATCATTCAAAGCACTTAACACGTTATCAATCTATAATACAAGTCATGAAGTCAAGAAAATATAGCAAATAAGGAACACTCACATGCAAGCATGCATGATATGCAAGACAACAATTCAAAAGTAACTTTGGAAACAGTTTAAAGGTAAATAATGCAAGAAAACGGTACAAAAGTAAATAATGCAGGAAACAGTTCATAAATAACTTCAAAAATAGTTTGAGGTCACTCACCTCCATGGCTCAGAAACCATCCATCATATATCATTGCCTTGCTGAAATCCAAGTCTTAGATCACAAACTCAGTGCAAACAAGTCCTTTAAAAGTTTGGACAGCACTTCCCCTAAATTTGCTTACTTTTCCAGCCATTATGGCTTCATTATTTCCTCAGCCAGTCCCAAAGGTACACACACAACAACAAGTTCATCCAATAGCCATTCAGCAAGCTCCAAGTAGTACAAAGACAAGTCAAGCTAGGAAAAAGTCCGGAATTGAAAGTTAAGCTCAAAACCAGAAAAACAGGTTTTGACGTCATTTTGCGGTAATGGTACCAAAGGCACTACGATTATCGGATGAAGGTACAAGACCCACCATTTTGAAGCTAAGAGATAGGTCTATAATATTGCAGAAGGTCACTCAATCCAGTTTCGAGTGTAACCAGGTCAAAAACACAAGAAACTACACCAGAATCACAAAAACAGCTTCACAGAACGTATTCTAGTGGAAACATCATAACTCAGGCTCTCCAAGTCCAACTCCAGAAATTCCAAAACCATATGATAGCTAAGAAACAGGGCTAAATTTCATCATAAGACCTAAACAACTAATTCGGAAGCAATCCTGACCAAAACAACCAATTACAGGCGCAATTCTTACATTCGGGTAAAACCAGAACAGCAATAGTAATTTCGACTTTTCTCACTCTACTCTACTCCGATTGACCTGAAATTTTGTAGGCACCTCTAAAATGTCATTCCCTACAACGTTCATGTTTTAAGTCAAGGCCAATTCGGCCTCTAACTAGGAGCTAAAATTCGGGCAGAATGTTCCTTCACAAAACCTAATTTTCTGAAATTTCTTCCAAAACAGAAATTGATTGCAATTGTCCACTTTTTCCACCTTCTAGAATCATTATATACCATTTCCAATCATCATAGATAGCCACACAACTATGCTTATATTAAAACAGAAAAATCCCCAAAAATAATAAAACTTCATCACTTCAACCACAAATCAAGAAATAATCCATAATATTGCATCTCATACCACCACCAATCATGAATTGAACATCATTAGAGGAAGGAGAGGGGTCCTTCACAACTCACCTTAGCAATACAAGAGATAGAGCAACTAGTCACCTTAGCTTTCCAAACAACTCCACAAAACACCTCAAGACCACTTAGCAAAGAGATTTTATGGAATGATTTGGAGTTTTATTGGTTGGATTTGAAGATTGAGCAAGAAATAGAAGGAAGAAATTGAGAGCTTTTCTTTCTTTTCCTTTGAGAGAGAGCTGGCTATGAAGCTTTAGAAATAAGGATGATTTTTGGTAATTTTTTGATTTATTTGGTAAAGTAGTGAATAGTGTAGTCAAAGTCCAAGACTTAATCTTATGGTGACACTTGTCACCTTTAGGTTTAAAACTTATCTTTTTGTCTCTCCAATACAAATATCTTAACACTTTGTAAAATAATATCACTTAATACAAAATTCCAACAAGTTGTCAAAAATATAATGCATTTACCGCACTAGCGGGTCTCACGTCCAAAATACGCTCTTAATTTGTCAAAAACTAACCGATACTAGAAAAATCATTTTAAAACTGTCTTTGCTCATAAACTTTATGTGGGGAATTTTTCTAATAAAGAAAATGTAGAAAAGGCGGGCGATGAAATAAAATAAACCCTAGAAATTTAGAAAATTTCCGAGTTCTCAAACTCATTTTTTTTTCGGGGCGTCACAAAACCTCTAATGCACTTCCTTTAACATTATAATTATCCACTCTTAGTAGTCTAGATTACGTTTCTTAAATCTCCACTTAGCCGTTCCGGCTCGATATACATGAAATTCCAATTCGCGTGCAATAAGGCTATGAGATCCTGAAAATTCACTTGTCTATATAACCCTTATGTGAACTCACTTGCCTTTGATTCTTGGTTGCTTTAATGGTTGAATTTGAGCCAAGGGAGTGAATTTTGTTAAGAAAAGTTTCATAATCTCAAGTTGTTAGAAAATCTAGAAATTTTCGCAGGAGGCTCTGCGCAGCTTTGGAAAATTGGCTATAATTTCGTATAGGAAAGTCGGAATTGAGTTCCGTTTGTTGCGTTTGAAACTAGATTCAGAGAGCTTTCTCAGTGTAAAATTTAGAATTTGATTCAATGTCTATAAATTCTAGGAAATTGGCAAAGTTGACTAAAAATTCTACCCTGCACAAGTAAACATAAGAATGTTGTAGTAGCTTATGGCTCAATTTGGACCAACTTATGACCTAAATCTCATTGAGGTGTCTTCTAAAGATTCTTAGTATTTGAAGTCTGGTTTTTAACAAGCCAAGTTTTATAAATTTTTGATATTTATAATTTAAGTTATCATTTTTCTAAAGGAAGGGCATAAGTTAGGGTTTTTGTGCATACTAGGGTTTCGGTGTATGTTTTTGTGTGCATTTTGGTAGTGTGATTGTGAGGACTTGTAAAATCCGTCATATTTTCTTAAAAATTCACTTTTATTTGGAATCCATTATTTTATAATATCTTTACTTCTCATTCACTTCCTCAATAGTTACAATTAATAATAGAACCAAGGATTTTTCCTTTTCTTTCATCGTTAAGGTAAACTAGGGTTTTTACGTCTTTTGGTAGTGTGATTAATCGGTGTGGAGTGAGTACTCAATTTGATGATTAAGAATGAGTTTTAGATAAGAAATGTATGTGATTAGAAGTAATAATAATAAGTTAGTGAATTATAAATTAAAACCCTAGTACGTACGAAATAAGGAAAATTGGGTTGAACCGATGTGTACCGTTCGTTACCGATTGAGTGCATCACTTGAATACTACTTTATTACCTTAATCTCCTTGTTTTAGTTGAGCTAATTAGCCCTTAATTATCCCTTAAGTCAGCCACCATTATTGATTAAGAAAAAGAGAGATATTTTGGTGAAAATATTTGTGATTATGCCATTTGTCAAAAATCCAACCAAGGTCTTCATCAAGACCTTTGACCAAGACTATCCTTAGTCTTCATCATGTAAAACAGAACCAAAAACACCTCATTTTCTGCATGCTTGGTCATGCCTTAGGAGAGGAAAAAGAGAAGAGAGAAAATTTTACATCTTTCCAACTTGAGAGCTTGCTTGATTCTTGAGAAAATTACCGTAAAACTTGATTCTACTCCGATCAATCGTTGGGAAAGGTTGGAGGTGAGCTTGGTGGATGTGATGACCCTATCGTACCTAGAGGCGTACCAAAGGGCTTAGCAGATCGCCTGCCTAGCTCGCGCCAGGACTCAATACTCTAAAACGAGAAAATAGGGTTCATGCCAAAAGAAAGTTTATCACTAGTACTAGAAAGAAAACCATAGAAAAACTGGTAACTACAACCACCACAACCAAAATATACATCTCACTAGTCAACTTATAGCAAGTACAAATTCAACTATTTTATAACAAAAAGTTTATACACCTTCCCGAGCTTTCCCCCGCGCCGACCCCTGCTAAAGAAAACAAATGGAAAGAGGTAAGTTATATGTTTAGTGAATAATCAGGGGTACAAATGTAAACTCACATCCAAATAAACAAGTAAATCAGGATATTTCACATCAATAACAGAAAGGTAACATCACAATGGTAGGATACAGGTGGCTCCAAAGTTAGTTCAATTCCCCAAGTTTGAACGCCTATTGTCACTCCGTCAACCAAAGTACTCATAGACCGTAGACTCTACTTAACTTTCCCCGTTCACCTTATCAACCCCCACTGGCCAGTCAATAGCACACAGCAGCTCGAGTGAAACAAAATAACTTAGCTTTAATCAAAGCTTTAACAAAGAACTAAATCCCAAGGTTAGCATGGAACTATTTTCGACCAAACCCTGGCTGGCTCGAATAATTCGTCTATCCTTGGAACCGGGCTGGAATCAAGCCCTGGGATATCCGATCTCTCAATAGATGATATCTCTCAACAAAGTACTTAACCCAAATAGCACAAAGCAAAAGGGGTTCAACTCAAGTCATGTAATCACCCCCATCAGCACTCAGCAAAAGGGTGATACGCAACATAAGGCATGTATTCTCACATATGAAATCAAAACAAAGGATGGGCTTAGATCGAGTGAGATAAAGTACACCCTTGCTAAGTACCCATTTAACATATACAAAGCACTTTAACAATTTCACATCAATAAACAACCCAATTACTCACTCAAAATAGTGAACACGCAAATCAAGGCATTTACGGGTCCACCGACTCCGTCCGGTTCGTCACTGCTTGGGCCACAAGATTATACTGAACTATCAGTGAATCGACCATCACAAATGGAAATAAGGACTAAAACGATCAAAGTGGCAAAAACGGCAAAGAAGTGCATGCGCGCATGTGCGGAAATGACAACTGTGAGAAAATGGGTTACACGATTTTGATCATGACTAGAGCTGTGGTTATTGGATCAAGGTGTACTAGGTAGCGTCTCTAAGCTAAGATGAAAGGTTACAACTTTCATGAAGAGACCTCAACCCAGTTTTCAATGTATCCGAGTCAAATTTACAGATTATCGAACCAGAACTCCAAATACCGGTTTATACCTCGAGTGAAAATTTTGGGCGGCATGCCCCTTGTGTTTACCTATTTTCCAACCATTTATGGCTTCATTCTTTTCCTCAATCAGTCCCAAAGTCACACACGAAATAAACTCATTTCAATAGCCGTTCAATTGGCTCAATGTCATCCAAGTACAAAATCAAGCTAGGAAAATGTCCGAAAATGAAGTTTAGGTCGTAAAACAAAAGACAGATTTGACGTCGCTTAGCGTATCGGACACAACCGAAGCTATGCTTATCAAATTGGTATGCATTTTATACCGTTTCGAATCTAAGATAAAGGGCTACCACTTTGATGAAGACCACTCAGTCCAGTTCGTAGTGTATCCAGGTTAAAATTTCCAATTATAGAACCAAAATCTCACAATCAGGCTAGTTAACCGCACTATGTATAAACGACAATAACTCAGGTTATCGAACTCCGATTGAGGCGTTTTTAGGGGCATTGGAAAGCTAAGGCATAGCACTACAACTTCTATGTTTTGGCTAAACGCTAATTCAGTACGGATCAGGGTGAACAGATGCAGTCAAATTGATGAAATGTCAAAACTGGCCACAGAGCTCTACCTATGGCAATCAGGGGTATTTTTGTCTTTTCATGTGCTACAGTGCTCTGATTGAGTTGAAATTTTACTGACAGCTATAAAATATCATTTCCTACAACTTTAAAGTTTTGTTCTATCCTAATTCAGCCTTCCTCATGATCAAACAGAACCAGTCAGAACAGGGGAATTACAAAACCGAAAACTGGAATTAATGAATACAAGTGCTAATCTTCACAATTCTAGCTTGAAACACCACTTCACCTCCTTCTATACACTTATTCACAACATATTCCATCGAAACCAAAAGAATTATGGCTGAACAATCCCTAACTTACCAATTCTCTAAAAATCCATAGCACTACAACTTCTGTGTTTTGGCCAAATGCTAATTTAGTACGGATCAGGGTGAACAGACGCGGTCAGATTGGTGAAATGTCAAAACTGGCCACAGAGCTCTACCTATGGCAGTTAGGGATATTTTTATCTTTTCACATGCTACAGTGCTCAGATTAAGCTGAAATTATACAAGTAGCTATAAAATATCATTCCCTACAACTTTCATGTTTTGTGCTAAGCCTAATTTGGCCTCCCTTATGGTCAAACAGAACCGGTCAAAACAGGGGAATTACAAAACCAAAAACTGGAATTCTTGAATACAAGTGCTAATCTTCACAATTCTAGCTTGAAACACTACTTCACCTCCTTGTCTACACTTATTCACAGCACAAGAAGAATTATGGCTGAACAATACAAAACCCTAACTTACAATTTTCCAAAAATCATCACAACTACTTGCATAGCTATCAATCAACCAAAAATATGAATTGTATAGCAACTTAAGCAAGAATCAAGGAACTAAACATGATGGAAGCCAATATACCTCAATAAAAGGGCTTGCAAGAGTTATCCTTCACCTCTTCTTGTGAAATTTAGCTCCCTAAGCTTCCCAAGCTCTCAATTTGCAAGTTAATCGGTTTAGTTTTCCTGTTTTCTCACTAAATCAAGTTAAATCCAAGATGGCTTTAGAGCTTTCTTTCTCTTGTTTTTCTCTCAAGACTCACGGCTAGGAGGCTGGAAAAATGGAGAAGAATGAAGGCCAAGAAAGGTTATTAGGCTTGGTCTTAGTTTGGATCAAAGGTGCATGGATTGATGCCACTTGTCACCACCAATTTCCATCTCAATTTTTTTCTTTTCCTTTGGTTTAAATGGTCAAAACTTTCAAGAGTTATCCTTCACCTCTCCTTGTGAAATTTAGCTCCCTAAGCTTCCCAAGCTCTCAATTTGCAAGTTAATCGGTTTAGTTTTCTTGTTTTCTCACTAAATCAAGTTAAATCCAAGATGGCTTTAGAGCTTTCTTTCTCTTGTTTTTCTCTCAAGACTCACGGCTAGGAGGCTGGAAAAATGGAGAAGAATGAAGGCCAAGAAAGGTTATAAGGCTTGGTCTTAGTTTGGATCAAAGGTGCATGGATTGATGCCACTTGTCACCACCAATTTCCATCTCAATTTTTTTCTTTTCCTTTGGTTTAAATGGTCAAAAATTTTGGCCACCTTGATCAGCTTTAGAGCTGATATTTAGGCTCTAATAACAATGAGATTAACTTGATAAAATGGTGGTCAAATGGTGTGTTCAATCGGTACCCGTCGGTTCAACCCGATTTTCCTTATTTCGTACGTACTAGGGTTTTCACTTACCATTCACTAACTTATTATTATTACTTCTAATCACACATTTTATCTTATCTAAAACTCACTCTTAATCACCAAATTTAGTACACACTCTGTATCGGGTAGTCACACTACGAAAAGATGTAAAACCTTAGTTTACTCTAACGATGAATGAAAAGGGAAAACTCTTAATTCTATTCTTTATTCCAAACATTGGAGATATAAATGAGTATTATAGCTATTGGAAGGGAATAAATGCCAAAAAAAAAAGGAATTTTAAGAAAATATAAGGGATTTTACAATTCCATAGATTAAAATTCGGGTTTCGATTAAAATGTGAGAGATTTAAGAAAATCGGTTAGTCACAAGTGAAAACTGGGGTTTTGAGTACGAGTAGGGTTTCTAGTCTTTAAAACAAAACAATGTCTTAAAATAAAAATAAACTAAAGAAATCGTAATATCCTCTTTGAAACTAAACAAAAATATTATCCTAAAAGTCTAGGTATCACAATCTCCCCTCCTTCAAAGAATTTCGTCCTCAAAATTGCAGCCAACGAGCTGTGGGTTGGAATACTCTAATATCTCATTAACGAGTTCATCATTGCTAATAAAATTTACCTCAAAAGTTTGTCCCTCTATGTATCTCAATCCGAGAACCAATGTGTAATCCTTATTTCAAAGGCTCAATGGTCTTTAAATGTCTTGTAAAACGAGTAGAAGGAAACCTCAATAAGATGGAAAATAGGAAGGGTACCTTTGATGATTGCCAATGAGTCTGTCACCTCTTGATTTCCTATTGCATAGGTCCTTGCCGGCACTTTCGGTCGATTACCCGTTGCATTGGTCGGCTTAGACGTGTTCCCTTCTGTCCTTGGCAAATTTCCTTCTTTTGGCAGGTGAGGGCACTGAGCAATCGGATGCTCAGCACTACCACATCGGTAGCATTTCCGAACTTGTCCTTTCTGCCAACAATTATCTTCTATGTGGTTAGCAGCCCCACAAAATCCGCATGCCATTCTAGGTCTTGATATCGGACCTTCTCGTGAGATATCCTTTTGGGTCTCTCTTCCTGCCTGATCCTTCTCAAAATATCCTTAATTCGGAGTCCCTATTGATCGTGGTCCACCTATTCCTCAACCCTTCTTCGATGGTGGCTCGCTCCCCGAGCTCTGTCCCTCAATATAACTACTGGTGGCAGGTTGTCTTCTTTTCTTATCATGAAAAGCCTTTACTTAACTCTTCATACTTTCAATTCTTTGTGCTTTTTCAATAGCTTGACTATAGGTCTCCAATTGAGCAACTATTAGTGCCTCTTGAATCTCCACATTCAAACCCTGGACAAACCAACGAATTCTCCTTTGGTCTGTCAACACTAACTCTGGAGCAAAATGAGAGAGTTTGGTAAATTGCGTCTCGTACTCCGCCACACTCATAGTCCCCTGACGTAGGCGTATGAACTCATCCTCTCGCCTTTCCTGAACAAGTGGCGGTAAGTACTTCTCATTAAACTCATGAGTGAAATTAACCCATGTCCATGGGGTTTGTTCTCTTTCCCACTTGGCTCGAATCACATTCCACCAGGCACGAGCCGCTCCCTCAAATTGAAAAATGGCGAAAGCTATCTGCCATTCCTCCGGGTATCCTAATGCAGCGAATATATCTAACATTCGATCCATCCAACTCTCCACTATATCAGGGTTAGGTCCACCCAAAAATTTTGGCGGTAGAAACTTCTGGAACCGTTCTAAGGCACGGTCCTCTCCCTCATGATTTTTGGGATGCTGTATCTGCCCTTGACCCTGTTGGTTTACCATTTGCTCTAACAATCAGCCATTCACCATATGGCCGTAGCTACTTGGGTCTCAGCTTGTCTATTTGCAGTTTCATTGGTTACCCCTTTAGTTCCTCGTCCTCGTCCTCATCCTTTACCCTCACCACGAGTCTCCATTTGATTATTTTATAGCTTCTATAATTAGGACAAAATATGGTATGAGTTCAAAGCATTCAAAAATTATAAAATGCACAAATTAGCCAAGATACCAAAATATCATACACGAAACTATTTACATATATATACAATTCACGCCAAAAATATACACATGTCAGTTCACAGCTAGCCACCATTCAACCAATACAAAACATGTTAGTTTATGAGCACACCGGCTCCAAAAAGTCAACAAAACAACTCAGAGTAATGGCCCTAGCGGAAATCCCCTACAGAGCCTATAGAGTCTATCGCATCCATCGGCCCTGCTCCGCCAACCCGAGGTGGCGCTTCCGCAGCCATATCTAAGAGAATCTCACAGTCTAACATAATACCCCGAGTTCTCTCTCTCATCTGCCCCTTCAAAGCGAAAAGGTGGCGGTGGGTCTTCTCAAGCTGACGACCAAGGATGTGTGTCCACTCCTCCTCAGTTCGTAACCCATCTCGAGGTCACGCAGGTGCATGCCCTGTGCATGACTCACCCCTTTGGCCTCATCCAACTGTGTCCTCAGAGTGTCAACCGTCCTACCTAGGCGACGACGCTCGTCATCTATAGCCATAACAACCTCATCCGGGTATCCATACGTATGTCGACACTTACACGATCGACTCATCTGGCCGAAGGGAGAATGTAGCCTATAGGGTTCCCCGACCCTCCTATGATATCTAAGGACTCGTCGGCGCATCACCCGATTCACCGGCTCGCCTACACTCATAGCTCGTACTCCGGCACCGCTAGGTCCATCGGTATTGCTAATATCGCTAGGTCCACCAGTCTCCATATCTATAGAACAAAATATCACCTAATCTGTTCTCCGGCATTTCATCTTAATAGATACAATTCAATTTAAAGATAATCGAATACTTATGTGTTCTATAACACATTTCCCAACTACCCAAATCCTCTAACCTAGGCACTCTAATACCACCTGTGACGACCCCACCATACCCAGAGGCATACCAAAGGGCTTAGCGGATCGCTTACCTAACTCGCGCCAGGACTCAATACTCTAAAACAAGAAAATAGGGTTCATACCAAAAGAAAGTTCTATTTAAACTATTACATCTTCAAAAGTTGTACAAACTATTACATCAAACCATACATATCACTAGTACTAAAAAGTAAAACCTAGAAAAGCTGGTAACTACAATCACCACAACCAAAATATACATCTCATTAGTCAACTTATAGCAAGTACAAATTCAACTATTCTATAACCAAAAATTTATACACCTTCCTGATCTTTCCCTCACATCGGCCCCTGCTAAGGAAAATAAATAGAAAGGAGTAAGCTATGTGCTTAGTGAATAATCAGGGGTACAAATGTAAACTCACATCCAAATAAACAAGTAAATCAGAATATTTCACATCAATAACAGAAAAGGTAACATCACAAAGGTAGGATACATGTGGCTTTAAAGCCAGTTCAATTCCCCGTGCTTGAACGCCTGTTGACACTTCGTTAACCAAAGTACTCAGAGACCGTAGACTCCACTTAACTTTCTCTGTTCACCTTATCAACCCTCACTGGCCAGTCAACAGCACACAGCAGCTCGAATGAAATAAAATAACATAGCTTTAATCAAATCTTTAACAAAGAACTAAATCCCAAGGTTAGCATGGAACTATTTTCGACCAAACCCCCGCTGGCTCGAAGAGTTTGTCTATCCTTGGAACTGGGTTGGAACCAATCCCTGAGATATCCGATCTCTCAATAGATGACATCTCTCAATAAAGTACTTACCCCAAACAGCACACAGCAAAAGGGGTTAAACTCAAGTCATGTAATCACCTCCATCAGCACTCAGCAAAAGGGTGATACGCAACATAAGGCATGTATTCTCACATATGAAATCAAAACAAAGGATGGGCTTAGGTCGAGTGAGATAAAGTACATCCACGCCTAAGTACCCATTTAACATATACAAAGCACTTTAACAATTTCACATCAATAAACAACCCAATTACTCACTCAAAATAGTGAACACGCAAATCAAGGCACTTTATACGGGTCCACCGACTCCGTCCGATTCGTCACTGCCTGTGCCACAAGATTATACTCAACTATCAGTTAATCGACCATCACAAATGGAAATAAGTACTAAAACTATCAAAGCGGCAAAACTAGCAAAGAAGTGCATGCACGCGTGCGCGGAAATGACAAAGGTGTGAAAATGGGTTACACGGTTTTGATCATGACTAGAGCTGTGGTTATCGGATCAAGGTGTAGTAGGTAGCGTCTCGAAGCTAAGACGAAAGGTTACAACTTTCATGAAAACACCTCAACCTAGTTTTCAATGTATCCAAGTCAAATTTGCAGATTACCTAACCAGAACTCCAAAGACCGGTTTATACCTCGAGTGAAAATTTTGGGCGGCATGCCCCTTGTGTTTACCTATTTTCCAACCATTTATGGCTTCATTCTTTTTCTCAATCAGTCCCAAAGTCACACACAAAATAAGCTCATTTCAATAGCCGTTCAATAGGCTCAATGTCGTCCAAGTACAAAATCAAGCTAGGAAAATGTCTGAAAATGAAGTTTAAGTCATAAAACAAAAGACAGATTTGACGTCGCTTAGCGTATCGGACACAACCAAAACTACGCTAATCAAATTGGTGTACAGTTTATACCATTTCAAATCTAAGATAAAGGGCTACCACTTTGATGGAGACCACTCAGTCCAGTTCGTAGTGTATCCAGGTCAAAATTTCCAATTATAGAACCAAAATCTCACAATCAGGATAGTTAACCGCATTATGTATAAATGACAATAACTCAGGCTACCGAACTCCGATTGAGGCGTTTTCAGGGGTGTTGAAAGCTAAAACATAGAACTACAACTTTCATGTTTTGGCTAAATGCTAATTCAGTACGGATAAGGGTGAACAGACGCGGTTAGATTGGTGAAATGTCAAAACTGGCCATAGAGCTCTGCCTATGGCAGTCAGGGGTATTTTTGTCGTTTCATGTGCTACAGTGCTATGATTGAGTTGAAAATTTATAGGAAGCTATAAAATATCATTCCCTACAACTTTCATGTTTTGTGCTAAGCCTAATTCGGCCTTCCTCATGGTCAAACCGAACTGGTCAGAACAGGGGAATTACAAAACCGTAAACTGGAATTCATGAATACAAGTGCTAATCTTTACAATTCTAGCTTGAAACAACACTTCACCTCCTTGTATACACTTATTCACAGCATATTCCATCTAAACAAGAAGAATTTTGGCTGAACAATACAAAACCATAACTTACCAATTCTCCAAAAATCATCACAACTACTTGCATAGCTATCAATCAACCAAAAATATGAATTGTATAGCAACTTAAGCAAGAACAAAGGAACGAAAGATGATGGACAGCCAATATACCTCAATAAAAGGGCTTGCAAGAGTTATCCTTCACCTCTCCTTGTGAAATTTAGCTCCCTAAGCTTCCCAAACTCTCAATTTGCAAGTTAATCGGTTTAGTTTTCTTGTTTTCTCACTAAATCAAGTTAAATCCAAGATGGCTTTAGAGCTTTCTTTCTCTTTTTTTTCTCTCAAGACTCACGGCTAGGAGGCTTGAAAAATGGAGAAGAATGAAGGCCAAGAAAGGTTATAAGGCTTGGTCTTAGTTTGGGTCAAAGGTGCATGGATTGATGCCACTTGTCACCACCAATTTCCATCTCAATTTTTTTCTTTTCCTTTGGTTTAAATGGTCAAAAATTTTGGCCACCTTGATCTGCTTTAGAGCTGATATTTAGGCTCTAATAACAATGAGATTAACTTGATAAAAATGGTGTGTTCAATCGGTACCCGTCGGTTCAACCGGATTTTCCTTATCTCGCACGTGCTAGGGTTTTCACTTACCATTTACTAACTTATTATCACTACTTCTAATCACACAATTTATCTTATCTAAAACTCACTCTTAATCACCAAATTTAGTACACACTCCGTACCGGGTACTCATACTACGAAAAGACGTAAAACCTTAGTTTACTCTAACGATGAATGAAAAGGGAAAACTCTTAATTCTATTCTTTATTCCAAACATTGGAGATGTAAATGATTGGTATAGCTATTAGAAGGAAATAAATGCCAAAGAAAAAGGAATTTTAAGAAAATATAAGGGATTTTACAATTTCATAGATTAAAATTAGGGTTTCGATTAAAATGTGAGAGATTTAAGAAAATCGGTTAGTCACAAGTGAAAACTAGGGTTTTGAGTATGAGTAGAGTTTCTAGTCTTTAAAACAAAACAATGTTTTAAAATACAAATAAACTAAAGAAACCGTAATATCCTCTTAGAGACTAAACAAAAATATGATCCTAAAAGTCGGGGTATCACAGTGGAACTTTTGGGAGGAAGAAAGTTCTTGTATCACAAGTTATTTTGGAGATTTTGAGGTATTGTACTTGAAACCTCCCTTGTTTCTTTCCTATTTTGCAATTTAAGCAAAGCATGGCTTGATTGTGGTGGATTGTATGGAAGATTTCATGGTTTGGCTTATTAACTTATAATTTTCAGCCAGGGTTTGTAATTTTCTATTTTTATTAGTGTTATTTTTCTAGAATATGATATGAATAAGCTTAGATAGGGAGTGGTAGTAGTGGTTTTATACATGAATAAGAAGATTATCACTTGAATGCATTAATTCTAGCTTTAAGTTTTTGTACTACCCTGTTCTGACCAGTTTCATTATGTCATGATAGAGGCCAAATTGGGCTTACTATAAAACATGAAAGTTATGGGAAATAATTTTTTATATCTGTTTGTAAAATTTCAGCTCAATCCGAACACTGTATCACTTGAAATGACAAAAATACCCTTGACTGCCATAGGTATAGTTTTGGGGACAGTTTTGACATTTCATCATTCTGGCTGCATTTTTTCACCTTGATCCATTTCAAATCAGCCTTTGTCCAAAACATGAAAGTTTTAGCCCTGTGTTTCAGCTTTCCAACGCAACCAAAAACACCTCAAATGGAATTGTGTAGCCTGAGTTATTACCGTTTGAATTTAGTACTGACAACCCTCCTGGTTCTATAATTTGTAGATTCGACCTGAATAAATTGTGAAATGGGCTGAGTTGTCTTCATCAAAGTTGTATCCCTTTGTCTTAGCTTCAGAATGGTATAAATTGTACCCTAATCCGATAAGCTTAGCTTCGGTTGTGATCGATACGCTAAGAGACATCAAATCTGCCATTTAGCTATTTGCCTTTAAACTTGATTTCCGGCTGCCCTGTTAAGACTTGTGTTGTAATTGGATTATTTTGGAGCATAATTGAAGGGCTATGGTGGTAACATTATTTGTATGTGATTTTGGGGCTGATTGAGAAAAATAATGAAGCCATAAATGGGTGGAAAATAGGTAAATACAAAGGGCGTGCTGCCCAAATTTTCACTCGAGAGTAGGCATATGTGCCTACGACTTGAGCGACAATTTGAGGTCAAGTTGGACTTGGATCGCCTATGGTATTCGAGTTTTCTTTAGTCAGGGTATATAAGCTAAAATTTTGCCGGAACTCGTACCCTTGAAAAGTGAAAGTAGTGACCCTTTCAAAATACGATTTTCCCAGTCTTTGATACCAAGTGTAACTTCTAAAGTCGAAACCACTTCTTGATCATAACTAAACGAGCGAGCATGAATTTTTCGGACTTTGATAAGTATCTTGAATACTACTTAAACAAGTTGCATTTATTTGATTTCTTGAAACGAAACTCCTATGTTTCGAACTCTAGAGAGTTTTACATTCGTAAATGATATTTTATCGCAGATTTGGACTCCAACCAAGGAGTTGGACCTGAACGTGACTCTGAGAGGCACTAGACCTTTGGTGAGTGCTTCCAACTACCTGATTGAACTGGACACTTGTTTTCAATACTTGACCAATGTGATTTAATGCTATGTAATTTGTTTGATCGGGCAAGAGTGTACTTTATCACACTTGCCCTAATATGATATATACTTGTTTATTGTTGCAATTGACTTGATGTCCCTGTACTTGACTTGTAAGTGCCGAGCGGCAGCATGTACCACACTCAATGTGAGTGGGAGGTGCCTCTCATTCCCGTCTCCGTATTTTTATTTTGATTCAGTCGATTGGAGATGATATCTCATCGACTTCTTGGGGACCCAAACCCCACTGGCTAGTTAATCAAGTCGAGCCGGCAAGGGTTTGGTCGATCAGATAACGAATCATGAGTATATAATGTTGTCGAGTGGAGTGCTATCTCCTCGACTAGTCGGTATACTCGAGTATTACCACCAGTGTTTATTGTGGAGTTCAGGCCCGATAAGGAGTTTGGTTGGTGGACAGAGATTGGAGTTAAGTGGGGAACTACTGGACTAGTTACTTTACTTGAAAATTGACGGAGTGTCAACTAATACTTGATCAAGCTTTGGTGAAGAAATGGGAATTTGGCTCCTGAGAGCCATCTGTATCCTTATACATTGATTGTTATTCAAAGTGTTATTGTTCTTTTGGAAAACAAAAAGAGTTTTCACTCGCTCATTTTGACATTTGCAATTTGAAGTGTTATTGTTCACTTTCATGAACTTGTTATGCTCGCTATTTGCTACATGCTATTTGTACTTTTCAATAATTGTCAACTTGCTATTTGGAATCTTACTGGGCTTCTAGCTCATTCCACGCCATTTGTTTTCCTTACAGGGAGTACGAGCGAGGTGTGAAACTAGTACAGGCTAGCGTAGTCTAGTAGTTTTGAATTTTGTAATTGTGCTCGCACGAGTCGCTCGATTAGGGTTGAATGTATTTAGAATTCCAATCTTTTGATGTATTTGGGATTGTATGGATGGTTGAGATAGAAATGAATGTATTTGTACTTTCCAAAGTTGGTAACAATTATTTCCTTTATTATGGAGGTTGTACTCTATTTGAGTTGGAGTGAGTGAGTGAGTCCTGGCGAGAGCTGGGTAGGCGACCCGCCGAACCCTAGGGTACGCCCTAGGGGGAGGTGGGCCATCAAAGATGGTATCAGAGCCACTTCGTATGGTCTCTGCGCAGAGTGAGCTTGGGCCAAGTGGTGCTATGGTCCTAATTTTGTGAATGGGTGTAAAGGATTAAGTACTCTTTCGAGTATAAGTTATGAATCATGAAACGTTCTAGGTTTAAACCTTTATCATGGTACTTTGGGGACAATAGTTAGGTATGCCAGGTAGGAATCTCTAAAAGGCGAGCCAGGACGGGAGTTTTGGATAGACTAGCCTAGACTAGTTTCTTGGTTTTCTTTTGTAATGGTTCTCGCCCTAGTGCTTGGCACGGGTTGGATGTATGAAGAATTGAGAACCTTTGTATATTCGATGTTTGTACTCTAATGTACATAAGTTTTGCGTTAAGTTTTGGATTGTCATTATATTTTTTTCCTATGATTTATTTTGATTTTAATTGAGGACTGAAGTGAACTACTGAGTCCCGGCGAGAGCTGGGCAGGCGGTCTGCTGAACCCTCTGGTTCGCCTTAGGGGGAGGTGGGGCTGTCACAGGAACGCCACAACCAAGGAGTTACTTGATTGATAAGTTCACTTGAATAACTTGAGAAAGATTCTCAAATATTCAAAGAAACTCTCTTGGAAAGAGAAAGTGGAAAACTCATGATTTTTATTAATGCAAAAATTGATTATGAAGGCCTCTTGGCTTGGCTATATATAGCCATAAAACTTGAAAACCTAAAGTAACTTGAAAACCCTAACTTGGCTAGGCTAGACCTTTGGGCCGATTCTACTACTCAAATCCACTATCTAATGGTCAGCTTATAATCAACCCAATGAAGGTTTTAAGCTGGCCCAACATAACCCAATAAAAGCTAATTAACCAACTTAAGTAATAGTGAGCCTAGACTCTATAAATCAGATCCAACTCAACATGAGGTCTTGGATCGAATTTATTCCTAGCAAATAAAATAGAAATCTGGAAAATAAACTACTAACTATTACTAAAAGATTCAATCTCTTGCAGCCCAAAACATGGCCCATAAGCGTCCCATATTTCGTATCATGAGGGCATTTGGATGAGAGTCAACAGCACGACTGCCTTTGAGGTAAATTGTGATGGCAAATGTCAAGACATGGAGTATTCTAGTCTTGGACCTGAGAGTGAACCGATCGAGGAAAGTGGACATGTTTGGCTAGGTTTTCTATGAATGATGGCTAGACAGTCTTTTGTGTTTGAAAAATTAGCACTATAGACCTATTTCCCTTCTCTTATGTTTGTGTGGACTTTTTATGTGTTCACGTGATTTTGAAACAGCTTAACTGCAATTTCATGTAACGCCCCCACTTCTCCCTAAGACGAACCAAAGGGTATCCGTGGGACGCCTGCCCAGCTCTCTCCAGGACTCGGTATAATTTTTCACTCAATCTTAATACAATAGTATCTAAAGCGATAAGGCAAAGTAAAGAAGTGCGGAAAACTTCTATAACTTCTCCAATCTTACACCACAAGATCACGATACATAAGTTATCCAATCCTTACATCAGGATTTCCAAAAGATATATTCAATTCCAAATGTAGACACCAAATTTTTGGTGTTTTATTATTTATTTATTTGCTATTCGTTTTTTATTTGTTCTATTTTTTATTTGTCACAATTAGTTTTATTTACTTTTAGTTTTAGTTATTTTAGCCATTTTAGCGTAGAATTTCTCAAAGGAAAAAAGAAAAGCGTTCAAAAAAATATGTTTAGTTGTTTTAGATTTAGTTTCATTATTTAAAAATGAAAATGAAAAAATGAAAAATGGAATTTGCACTTCGTTGTTTCTAGTTTATTTATTTTTCATCCAATGTTATTTTTCTAGTTTAAGTTATTTAAATTGTTTTGTTATTTATTGTTATTATTTTCAATTTGGTTTAATTAAGTTTTTTGAAAAAAAAAAGGGAAAAACGCATCATGCAAGCTGCGTATTGTCGCAGCTTGCAAAGAAGGGCTCATGGGCAGCCCTTGGCTGCAAATATAGCAAAAACGGCTGGGGTTTAGGGTTGGTTTTCCTCCCTATAAAAGAAAAGAAAAACAGCAGCCGCAAGGGGGGGTTTTTTAGATAGCTTTTGACGGCTAGAAAGAAAGGCAGAGAGGACGGCTGATTCTGTGAGGGTTGAAAGACTGGAGAAAGAGCATCGAGTAACGTCTGGGCTGATAAAAAGCCAGAGAGAGGAGGGGTTTGGAGTGAGATACGTGAGCGGATGAAACAAGAGAGCAGACCGCGAGGGTTTTGAAGGAGCAAAAATCAGAAAACGAGCTGAGAGAGGAAGGTGACGGCTGAAAGGCCTGGGAGAGAAAGCATCTAATAGCGGCTGGGAAAGGCTGAAACTGGCGGGAATCAGCAACCATTATCGTCATCCATCATCAACCGCAGAGCATTAGCTTCAAGAGGAGGAGATTTGTTTAACGGCTGGAGAGGAGGTGAGGTCTGATGAGAGTGGCGGCCAGAACGAAGGCAGTAGAAGAACCCTTAGACGATCTTCATCAGAAATCCGCAACTTCGAAATTTGCATCCGAACGCAATCTTGTCGACAAGCTCCCTATTCAGTAGACTTTGCAAGACGTCAAAGGTAATCTCTTTTGCCTTTTACTTTATACACGCCTAGATCTTCTCTGAATATGCCAAAGATCTTGCTGCTGTTTGTTATGAACGTGCTTCGCTGTTTGATTCTTATGGCAGCCGAATGAGTTGAGTTTTTTTGTTGAAAATCTGTTGTTAATCTTGTCCTGAGGAAATAAAATCTGATGGTTAATGTTTTGATGAAATTGCTGCTCCAAGTTGTTTGTTTGATCTGAGGAAATAAAATCTTGTCCAAGTTTTCTGTAGCTTTTAGAAGGTTTCGGTCAGACTGCCTGAAATTTTTTGTTGAAAATGCATGCTGTTGGACCCTCTCTACTATAGTTCTCCTGGTTTTGCATGATCAGCTTTGTGAAATGTCGGTTGTATAGAATACTTAGCTTTGTTTCAAGCTTTCTTTTGTTGCTTCGTGCAAGTTTCTGGTTTGTTAGAGCAGTAGACATTACCATGTAAATGCTGAAATGTTAGCCGCTCCAAGCTGTTTCCTTTGCTGCATTTTATGTCTAGCTGCTGTGATTAGTTCTTTGGGGGATAGATGACGGTTTTGGGTAATGTTAATGGCAATGGGATGAAGCTATAACATTGGGGTTCGATGGATAAATCCATAAGTTTCATTCCCAACGTTCCGCGTGATTCTATTTCTGTTTGCATGAGAAAATTGCAGAAGCTCTTGTTCTTCAAAGCTAGCATGTTGTCCAGATTATTTTTGTTGCTTTTTGAGTTCAAAAGCCTATTTGATTTTTCCCTTACCTTGGTTTCAAGTCTTTGCATTTTGTGTTTGATTGGGTGGAGATATGCTTTGGTTGTTTGTATGAATGTGGATTCGGCCAAATGAGTAGCAAGCGCAGAAACTACATTGCCGAGAGTCTCAATTGCAGAAATCTTGTTCGTGTGCATGCATGAAAAGCTTTCCAGAATTGCAGTCCAACCCCTTGGCTTCTATCTAATGCCACTATGACCCAGAAAATTGAGAAAATTAATCAATTTGGTCCTTGTAATTTTGCAGCAATGCTACAAAGACTCAATTGAGTTCTAGTAGCTTGCAATTTGGTCCTAGAAGTAGTTGCATTTTAACCTTTACTTGACCTTTTCTTTGCTCTTGGGCCCTTGAAGATCCTAAAAATGTTTAATTAGGCTTGAGTGCTTGGTTAATGTTCACAATTGAGTCCTCGGTAGCCTCAATTTTTCAACTCGATTGCTTGTTTACTTTCATTAATGACCATGTTTTGTTAAGGTGGTGCTTAATTGCATGAATTTGTGAATTTTATATATAAATGAGCTTGTGTTTGCCTATTTTCTTTAATTTTCCCAAATAAATTGGTACCTTGACCATTTCTTTTATTTTGGAGGATAAATAAGTGACTTCACCCCATTAGAGCTCCAACTCAAGGGAGGTATAACTTCTTTTATCTTTTTTTGTCTCTCCTATGTGATCCAACGTGCTACGTGAAAATTGCATGTCTACTTGCTTCCCTTGTTTTTCTTTAATTCCTTTCATTTACTTCATTTACTTTTGCTTTTTATTTAAGTTATTCTTTATGGGGTATGTGTACACCTCTTGGGTTGTAATAGATAGGGCTTGGAGGAGCATTCAATGAAGACCTATCGAAGTCATGTGCCTAGCTAGCAAATGTAATAGTTAGGGCTTTAATTGTCTTATGTGTCTTGCATGCTTAGTTACTACGTGTTAATTTGCTTTGTTAGGGCCTTGCATCTAGTCGAGCATGCTAAATGTTGTATGCTATGTGTTTATAAGTGTTTGGCATGTCTACTCGCTTTCCATAGCCTGAATGAATGTGATGGATGAATGTACGTTTCCACTAGTCCAACGCTAGTCGGAATTCATAGAATGGGCTAGTCCAACGCTAGACCCTTAGGGATTTCCCCTCGTTAGTACATGTTTGCATGTTCATTACATGTCATGCATTCTTTTTAGTTTTATCATTTTGCATGCCCCTCGAACCCCTTTTCCCTCCATTTTAGGATTTTTGCATTTCATGCTAGTTATAGGGTTCATTTGCTTGAGAGTCCCCTTAAATATGGGATATAGACGAGTGTGGCTTTTTCTAAGCCTTAGCACGCTTGTATTCCCTCTATAAAAGGGCAAATTGAGTCACGATTTAGGTCTCCCCGTACCCAATATGCATGAATTCCCTAGGCTCATGCATTTTTAAATCCACTCTACCATTTTATACCCTCATCACACTTTCATTTTTCCTCCCATTTTGCACACGTGCACCTTTATATTTCTTCACTTGCACACGAACACTTTTATCATCACTTGCACACATGCACTTCATATTATCATTGCACATACCGTACCTTGCCCACTCACGTGCACATTTTCATTTACATATTTATTGTTTTTTATTACTTTTTCAAACTCATGTCCTCGCATTGCATACATGCATTCCATTCATTTGCATCCCACTCGCATTATTCGTGACTTCTTCAAAGGATCATTATTGGGCTTCACAATTAATGTGATTGGCACCACTCAACCTTTGAAGAGAAATTTTCCCCAATACCCCTAGGTCTAGGGTTTGCATTCATGTAGTGCATCCAAATGTAATAAATTCTTTGGTTAAAACAAGAAAATCTTTGATTAAATCATGCAACTAGCCTTGGCTAGGTCAAAGGGGTGCCTTGGATTTTATCCTTGCCTTCCCCTTTGTCAAATGTGACTCCCGAACCTTTTTCTTTGGTTTACGTGGACTAAGAGTCGTTTAAAAGGGGTTTCTTACTACTTTTTCCTATTTTTTCTTTAAAAATTCATTTTTTGGTGACTTGGTACACCTTAACTCATTACCAAGTGGCGACTCCAATTTTTATTTCAAAAACCCTTTTTAAACTATAATTTTTGGGTCAAATCGTCGCATTCTCAACCCCCCATTTAGACCCATTTTTTCTTTTAAATAACAATTCTTTTTCCAATCACAAAAAAAATATATTTTTTAAACCATTTATTTATTTATCAAAAAATGGGGCGCGACAGTTTGCGACTCCACTGGGGACATTTGAGAGTCTGAGCAAATTTGATTTAATCAACCTTTTTCTTCTTTTAACCTTTTCATATATCACATTTGGGTGTTTTAGGGTTGCATTTTTCCTTTTTAGGATTTTTGCATTTCGCGCGTATTAATTACTCCCTCACTCACGAATGTATGATTGGTTGATGGGATGTATGTTTACTCGTTTATCTCGCGCTTGCATTGCATTTGGGTGAGGGACATCACCTTAGAGCCTCACGTTGGTTCTCGATCCCTCCCCTCCAAACGAGCACTAGCATACGTGCATCCGTTTTATTTATTTATCCCTCTTTTATTTTTCTTTTAGTGGCTTGTCACGCCACTCCACCCTATTAGGATTTTAGGCGACCCACTTGGACATGTGATCGTGACACGACGTGTGCGTAGCATGATCCGAGGGGTCACTCGATCTTCCGCTTTAAACTTTAGGTTGATGACCTATTAGTTTTTAGTCGAAGGTTGAGGATTCTTTTTAGATTCGCCCAGACGGGTAGCCGTGACACGACGTGTGCGTAGCAACGTCTGGGGAATCGCTCGAGCCACCGACAAGGAACCTTGGGAGTGATGACCTTTGGTTTCCAAGTCTGAAGGCTCGGGGACCTGAGCTTATCGAGTCTAGATGCATTAGTGAGCCAAACCTCATGCATCCATTTTAGAATTGCCTAGGGTAGAGTCGACCTTACCCTAAATTAGGAACACTATTCACGAGGGGAGGGGTCCTACCCCTCTTTCCTTATTCTTTGTTGCTTTTATATCATCAAATTGTCCAACGTGTTATGTGATTATGTGTTGAACTAACGTTTCCTTGTCTCTTGTCTTTTGCATTCACAAACGTTAGGAAATAAGAGGTCTGGCACGATCCTCTTTTAGGACCTACCCTTGTAGATAGGCTATTGCACGTTTAAAAATTGTGGTATATTTCGTTCATAAATTAATAATGTCATACCATTTTAGCCTTACCCTGGCAAATAAAGGGTTCCTTAGGTCACGTTTCATTTCGAATTGCATTTTTCCTGCTTTAATAAATGGCATCATGCATAAACCCTAGAAAAGGAATGCCACATAGGGAATCCCGTGTTTAGGAATAAGCCACCTTGTGTCTCGGATACTTAATCCAGTGAGACCTGCACGTTTACATTTTGTACCATCCAAAGGGGTAGTGCACAAGGTAAGGTAGGATCCGATCATTTTCATAGAGTGATCTTTGGAATATGAGCATCTAATAATCACTTTTTGGCCATTTTATCAAAAATTGGTAAAAATCCCTTGCGTGAAGGACATTAATTTGAAGAAATTCACAAATGATTCCTCCTATTGAGACGATAAATAAATTGAGGCCAAAATTTGATTTTTAGAAGGTCATAGACTAATGCACCTCAATAATTTTGAAATAACCATATGGCCGGACAATTCAACCAATCCATTTTGCCAATTCATTCAATAAATCATCAATTTGACTAATTTACCCTTTTTGGGTGATTTGGTCGATTTTTGAATAAATCATAAATTGTCAATTCATTTGACCAATTTACCCTTTTTAGGGTCATCTGGTCAATTTTGAATAAATCGTCAATTCATTTGACCAATTTACCCTTTTTAGGGTCATTTGACCAATTTACCCTTTTTAGGGTCATCCGGTCGATTTTGAATAAATCGTCAATTCATTTGACCAATTTACCCTTTTTAGGGTCATCCGGTCGATTTTGAATAAATCGTCAATTCATTCGACCAATTTACCCTTTTTAGGGTCATTCTGCCAATTTTTGAATAAATCACTAATTCTATTTCATTCATTTGACCAATTTACCCTTTTAGGGCGATCTGGTCAATTTTGAATAAATTCTCGATTTCATTTCATTCATTTGATCAAGTTTCCTTTTTAGGATGATCCGATCCATTTTGAATAAATTTCTCAATTTCATTCGATCAAGCTCCTTTTTTTAGGATGATTCGATCAATTTTGAGTAAGTTTTTAAACTTTACTTAATTCATTTGACCCATTTCCCTTTTTAGGGTAATTCGGTTAATTTTAAATAAATGGTCAATTTCATTCAACCCATTTGACCAATCAGGGTTCCAATGATTCCAAATTGGGAAACCTAGTGAATTTTGAGAAAACCATCCATTGCATCCAGCCATTTGATCAGTTGGGGTTTTGACCCGTGCTTCACTGAGAAAATTTGTCAATGAATTTCAATCTCTCCGATAGGAAGTTCGTCAATATCAAACCCGTGCATTTTTACAAATTCTTGTATCAATTAAAAGAGATCAATCCATTCGGACGTTGTCTTCTTTTTGACAAATGTCTCTCGTCACTCCAATTGGCCAAATTTTTCAAATTATTTTTCACTCAATCAGTTGATCGGATTCATCAGGTATGGTATAGTGCCTACCCTAGAGGATTGCATTTTCATGCTAGGCCTACCCTTGGCATAAAAGGGTTCCCCCATAGGACATGCATACCGATTTTATATTCTTGCTTACTAACTCAGGGTATTTTTCTTTTGTTTTCCCCCTTCCCCTGCATTCATAAAAACACTTCAATAAAAGGGAAAATATTTTTCTATATCTGATGGCACTTCCGATCTAATAAAGTGTCAAAACTGAAAGTGTTATTTGATTCTTGGGCAGATCCTACAATGAAAACATAAATGATTTATCTGGAAGCTCTACGCTAAAGCCTCTGAGAGATGTTGTAATTGTCTTCCAAAGGGAAATTCTGTTTATTTGATTTGTTAATACATTTTGTTCCAAAAGAAAAGGAAATGAAAAGTGTATATGAGGAGCCCTTTACAAGTTTCTCTTTTCTCATTTGTATCATAATTGAATGAGGAATTTTGTTTCAAACTGTTTCAGCAATAAAATTTTTGGACAATTATTGTTTTGTGTATATTTATGTACATTTCATCCTTTATTCTTACTCATTGGAGATTTCATGATGAATTTTGAGAAATAAAACCAAATTGAGATTTTTTCAACCTCCAGCCTGAAAATTCACAAGTGTTTGCTTCCTAAAATCCTTACACTAGATTGGTTATCCGAGTTATACAATAAAAGTGCTCAAAAATTGAAAAGAGGTCACTCAAAAGGCCCCATAAGATATCTTTTCTCCTTTACTTAACCCCAAAATAAAATCAGTCACATTGATTGATAAATTGCAAATTGGAGCAACTTTTTGCTTGCAAATGCCCATTAGTTTAACCAGATTCAATTCACATCTAAGTGAAAGCAAAATTGTGCATTATTCTTGTTTGTTTTGAAAATTTGGAATGATACTTTGAGCATTCGTTTCTCTACCTATACACATTTTATCATTTGCTCTCCCATTTGAGCCTTTGAAAGAATAATTTCGTTTCAAATAGGAGCCCTAATGATCACTACCCTATATTGGAAAATTTTCAAAAAGGGGGAATGGATTTTCAAGGACCATTTCGTTATTTTGGTTGTCATGAGGTGTAAGAATGATACTTTGGCCGTCATTTCTACAACCTAAACACTGATCATCCCTTGCATCCTTATTTGAGCTAAAAAAAATTGGTGGTTCTTTTCGAGTGCACATATGATCGCACCCCACATTGGGGAAGGAGATTGGGGATTTTTCAAAAAGAAAAAGAGAGAAGGGGAAAAGCAAAAATGCTAGAATAAGGAGGGAACCACAAATTGGGGAAATTTGATTCCACTTGGGTTCCAATTTTCGAAAAGAAAGAAAAGAAAGAGATTTGTCCGCACGGACCGCCTATGTTTCACAAATATGGATGAACAATGGTCTTCCTCAGACAGTTAATTCAGATACATGCAAAAAAATTTCCCATTAACGAAAGTTTCCTTTCAGAGTTATTGTAAGGGACGGAGCAAAAGTCAGGCCCTCTTCTTTTCCAATCAAACATTCTATCCTTAGTTATCCCTTTTGAGCCATCAGAATAAATTATTTCGTTTGGCAACCCCTGAGAATCGCAAACCCCACACTGGGGGCAAGTTTGAGTTGAAAAGGGAAATTTCAAGAAGTGAAAAGTGAAAAGCCACAAAATCAAAAGACAAAAGAAGAAAAGAGAACCTCAGTTCAAAAATAAACTGGGGCAAATTTTGTGAAAGTTCAAAAAATGGCAGAAGGCCGAAAAATCGAAAGAAAATGAAAGAGGAAAAGCCTCAATTGAGCATAAACTGGGGCAAAGTCTTGATTTAACCCTAAAATAGGGTTGGTACAACAATGCGATCTCAGATTACTTAAACCACTCTTGAAATCTGCCTTCAGGCCTTAACTTTTCTAAACACCCCACCAGACCCCATTACAAAAGCTAAAAGTCCTGACTTCTGTTCTTTGCAATGGCCTTGTCAAGAAAATTTCTGATGACGGAAAATTTTAGCTGTATTTCTGAATTGCCTGGGTATGGGGTTGACGCTACTCACCATGTGAAAATCCACCAAGTTGAGGGAAAGGAAAAAGAGGCAAAAAGAAAAAGCAAGGAAAACAAATGCAAGGAAAAATGCAAAAAGATTCGATGCTGAAAGTCCCTGTTGAGTGATAAAAGTCAAACAAAGTTCAGGATCTTTTGAGTTCAAAATAGGTGCAATTTTGGAAAAATGCGATTTTCGGTGCAATATCCCTGAAAGTCTTATTCTTTAACTATCGTTTTCAAGCTACATTACAAGCTAACAAAGTCCATCGTTGACTTATTCCTTCATGACAATCCAAAGTGAGGATTATGCTCGTAAGAAATCCATCAATCATTCGTGATCATAAGGGTATAACCAGTTTTCACAGGTTTAGCTATCGCTTCTACCCATTTTGTTGCAAGCCTATAAAACTTATACGTTGACTAAGCTTTCTTAAGAAATAAGAGTGACAAACTCTTTGCTTTCACTAAGATGTGGTATTGAAGGGATTACATACAATTTTGGGCACAAGAATAAGACAAATCTTGACCTCCCATTTTCCTCTAGCCATTTCCAAATAAAGTCACTTGATTGGTCCTGACAGACGAGCCAACAAGAAATGGTGACCCATCACCCAAAGCATTGATGCTAAAGTGGGGAAGAAATCTTTCTTAATTTGGCATTGTTTTGGAAAAATTCATCATGAAATTGGCTATATGAGTTTAAGCAAGACATTCAATTTTCTTCACAAGATATGTTAGGAAAAGCAATTGCTTACTTTGTTAAATAAATGGAGGGTCATTCAAACAAATTTTTTGCAATTAAATAGGCCTACACTGGGGCAAATTTTCATTTGAGAGATTTTGCAAAATAACCCACACTGGGGCAAAAATTTTTGTAATACATTTGAGGATGTCAAACCAATCACGCTGCTCTTTTCAAATAAGAAATTTGAATGCATGTCAAACTTTGATGAACCCCTTGTACAGGTATTCATGGTTCAAAATGACGAAAAGCATCCAGTGAGGCGGAAGGCCGATACTGCAAAGAGAAACAAGAAGAAAGAGGAAAAATGGACCCGACACTGGGGCAAATTATTTTGAAAAATTCTCTCGGAAAAATCTGAAAAAAAAAATCAAAAAATCAAAGTTTAAATTCTTGTTTCTTGGCAAATCAAAATCAATTTCTTGTTCACAACATCTCAAAAATCTCGTTGGGTCTGGACTTCGTGCCGCCCACATTTCAAACATCAAGTTGGGCCTGGATTTTGTACCGCCAACATTTCAAACATCAAGTTGGGCTTGGATTTCATGCCGCCAACTTCACAAGATCACGTTGGGCCTGGACTTCGTGCCGCCAACTTCCCATTGGGCAGGCTTGGGTTTAATTCCACTAACCAATTCATCATACTGGGGCAAATTATTTTTGGAAAGATTCTCTCAAAAAATCAAAAAAATCAAAAATCAAAAAATCAAATCAAGTTCGTCACGGCAGGCTCGGGTTTGATCCCACTGTCCGACTGTCAAGACATTTCATTTTACTCAGCCACTAGCCGTGGGTCAGTCCCACTAGTGAGCACTCCATGATTTTCATTTATTTGGGTCAGTCCCATGATTTTCGTTTTATTCGGGTCAGTCCCATAATTAAAATTTTATTCGGGTCAGTCCCATGATTTAAAACTTATTCGGGTCAGTCCCGTTTAAATTCTGTTCGGGTTAGTCCCGTTTAAATTCCTGTTCGGGTCAGTCCCGTTTAAATTCCTGCTCGGGTCAGTCCCGTTTTAAAATTCCTATCTCGGGTCAGTCCCGATTAAATTTTCTGTTTAATTTTCTTGTCTGTGTCAGTCCCATTTCACAGTTTGATAAAGGGGTCAGTCCCCGTTTCTAAAGCGTCCATTTGTTTGAGACGTTTTCACCGCCCAATAACACAGGTAAGTATTTGGTGTCTACTTCTTTGTCTCAAGTTTTTCCAAAACTCAGACAAAGAGGGGCAAACTGTAGACACCAAATTTTTGGTGTTTTATTATTTATTTATTTGCTATTCGTTTTTTATTTGTTCTATTTTTTATTTGTCACAATTAGTTTTATTTACTTTTAGTTTTAGTTATTTTAGCCATTTTAGCGTAGAATTTCTCAAAGGAAAAAAGAAAAGCGTTCAAAAAAATATGTTTAGTTGTTTTAGATTTAGTTTCATTATTTAAAAATGAAAATGAAAAAATGAAAAATGGAATTTGCACTTCGTTGTTTCTAGTTTATTTATTTTTCATCCAATGTTATTTTTCTAGTTTAAGTTATTTAAATTGTTTTGTTATTTATTGTTATTATTTTCAATTTGGTTTAATTAAGTTTTTTGAAAAAAAAAAAGGGAAAAACGCATCATGCAAGCTGCGTATTGTCGCAGCTTGCAAAGAAGGGCTCATGGGCAGCCCTTGGCTGCAAATATAGCAAAAACGGCTGGGGTTTAGGGTTGGTTTTCCTCCCTATAAAAGAAAAGAAAAACAGCAGCCGCAAGGGGGGGTTTTTTAGATAGCTTTTGACGGCTAGAAAGAAAGGCAGAGAGGACGGCTGATTCTGTGAGGGTTGAAAGACTGGAGAAAGAGCATCGAGTAACGTCTGGGCTGATAAAAAGCCAGAGAGAGGAGGGGTTTGGAGTGAGATACGTGAGCGGATGAAACAAGAGAGCAGACCGCGAGGGTTTTGAAGGAGCAAAAATAAGAAAACGAGCTGAGAGAGGAAGGTGACGGCTGAAAGGCCTGGGAGAGAAAACATCTAATAGCGGCTGGGAAAGGCTGAAACTGGCGGGATTCAGCAATCATCATCGTCATCCATCATCAACCGCAGAGCATTAGCTTCAAGAGGAGGAGATTTGTTTAACGGCTGGAGAGGAGGTGAGGTCTGATGAGAGTGGCGGCCAGAATAAAGGCAGTAGAAGAACCCTTAGACGATCTTCATCAGAAATCCGCAACTTCGAAATCTGCATCCGGACGCAATCTTGTCGACAAGCTCCCTATTCAGTAGACTTTGCAAGACGTCAAAGGTAATCTCTTTTGCTTTTTACTTTATACACGCCTAGATCTTCTCTGAATATGCCAAAGAACGTGCTTCTGTGACGGCCCCACCTTCCCTAAGGCGAACCAGAGGGTTCGGCGGGTCGCCTGCCCAGCTCTCGCCGGGACTCAGTCGTTCACTACAGTCCTCAAATAGATTACAATATAAATCTCAAATATTACATCAAATTCTCCAATAATTACATGTCATAAGCGAAGCGGAAACAATTCCCAACTATACATAAAATGATTCCAACATCCAAATTGTACAAGATATAGGCCATCCAAACACGTGCACAAGTACTACAAGCCTTCCTTCGCCACGAGCCCTGGAGGGGAATAAAATATTTTTGGGGTGAGCTAGAAGCTCAGTGAGTAACCAGAAAATCAGAAATCAAATATATTTCACAATAATGCATTTCGATCATTTCGATGATGTCATGATTCAAAGATCAAATGTACGTTTATTGCTCTCATGAGCCAGTGAAATCATTGCACTTGAACACCCAACGCTCAAATAGATCATTTAACATTAACATTGAGAGGGAGCCCCTTTTTGAGCTCCAGATAAACATGAACATGAACCATAAACAAGGTGGAGACGTTGGTGTCCAGCACTAGACTTTCCCAGAACTCATTGAAGCCAAATCATGTCATGAATCCACATGCAAGCACGCGTGATATGCAATCGAATAAATAATGCAAGAAGCATTTCACAAGTACTTTGGAAATAGTTTAGGGTCACTCACCTCCATGACTCAGAAACCATCCATCATATATCATTGCCTTGCTCAAATCCAAGTCTTAGATCACAAACTCAATGCAAACAAGTCCTTTAAAGGTTCGGACAGCACTTCCCCTAAATTTGCTTACTTTTCCAGCCGTCAAGGCTTCATTATTTCCTCAGCCAGTTCCAAAGACACACAAATAAGTTCATCCAATAGCCATTCAGCAAGCTCCAAGTAGTACTAGTACAAGTCAAGCTAGGGAAAAGTCCGGAAATGAAAGTTAAGCTCAAAACCAGAAAAATAGTTTTGACGTCATTTTGCGGTAATGGTACCAAAGGCGCTACGACTGTCGGATGAAGGTTCAAGACCCACCGTTTCGAAGCTAAGAGATAGGGCTACAATATTACAGAAGGTCACTCAACCCAGTTTCGAGTGTAACCAGGTCAAAAATGCAAGAAACTACACCAGAATCACAAAAACAGATTCACAGAACGCATTCTAGCAGAAACATCATAACTCAGGCTCTCCAAGTCCAAATGCCGAAATTCCAAAGGCATATGGTAGCTAAGACATCCAGCTACATTTCATCAGTAGACACCAATACCTAAATCCAAAGAAATTCCAGTCAAAATGGCCAATTACAAGTGCCGTTTTCGCATTCTGATCAACCCAGAACAGCAACAGTAAAATCGGCATATCTCACTCTACACTAATCCAAATGACCTGAAATTTTACAGGCACTTCAAATTCATCAATACCTACAACTTTCATGTTTTGAGAAAAGTCCAATTCAGCCTCTAACATGGTGCAATAAATTCGGGCAGAATGAAGAACTACAAAACCTAATTTTCTGAAATTTCTTCCAAAACAGAAATTGATTGCACTTAATCACTTTTTCCACCTCCTAGAGTCATTAAACATCATTTCCAATCATCATACATGACCACCCAATCATATCCCTATGAAACCAGAAAAATCCCCAAAAATAATAAAACTTCACCAATTCAACCAAACTCAAGAAATAATCCATGAAATTGCATCTTATAACACCACTAATCATGAATTGAACATCATTAGAGGAAGGAGAGGTGTTCATCCACCACTTACCTTAGCAAAAGAAGAGGGAGAGCTACTTGTCACCTTAAGCTTCCAAACAACTTCACCAAACAACTCACTATCACTAAAAGAAGAGGTTTTATGGAGTAGAAACTAGATCAAGCAAGTGTTTTGGAGGATTTGAGCTAGATAATTGCCAAACTTTGAAGAGGTTTTTTTCTTCCTTCTTTGCTAGAGAGAGAATCAGCCAAGAGGTTGAAGACAAGAATGAATTTTGTGTGATTTTTAAGATATTTAAGCAATTGGTCAAAAAGTCAAGAAAATGAATAGTAAGTCATAAGCTATTTCCAATACAATGGTGACACTTGTCACCTCCATAAATGCAATCTTATCTTTTCTTTTTCCTCTCACATCAATCAATTCACATCCTCTACTTATCCCTTAACACCCGATAAATTTTACACAGTATCCGGAATTTAACCTAATTGGCCGAATTTTTCCGAACTTTTCGCACTTGTGGGTCCCACGTCCGTTATATATTCTTAATTTTCTAAAAACTCTCCAATACTAGGAAAATCATTTTAAAACTATTTTTGCTCATAAACTTTATCTGGAGAATTTTTCTAATCAAGAAAATGTAGAAAAACGGGCGATTAAAAAAATAAACCCTAGAAAATTACAAAATTTCCGGGTTCTCAAACTCATTTTTTTTCGGGGCGTCACAATCTCCCCTCCTTAAAAGAATGTCGTCCTCGACATTCCCTCTTGCACCAATCGAGTCAAGACATCCTGCACAAATCTCTCAAGAGTCAAATCAAACCCACAGTCCGGCATCCTAAACTTCAAGCCTAGGATACACTACAGAGATCTGAAGCCTAAGCTCTGATACCAACTGTGACAGTTCTCAGGGTCACATCACGGGGTACCTATCAGCTTGCCACCCGCACGCGGGCATCCCCTACGGAGAGTTTCGCTTCGTGACTCTTCACGAACGAGAGGCTCGGGGCTTTTCCAGACGAAGGACGTAAAGTCCCAACTGTCGGCATATGGCTCTGATACCAACTGTGACGGCCCCACCTTCCCCTAAGGCGAACCAGAGGGTTCGGCGGGTCGCCTGCCCAGCTCTCGCCGGGACTCAGTCGTTCACTACAGTCCTCAAATAGATTACAATATAAATCTCAAATATTACATCAAATTCTCCAATAATTACATGTCATAAGCGAAGCGGAAACAATTCCCAACTATACATAAAATGATTCCAACATCCAAATTGTACAAGATATAGGCCATCCAAACACGTGCACAAGTACTACAAGCCTTCCTTCGCCACGAGCCCTGGAGGGGAATAAAATATTTTTGGGGTGAGCTAGAAGCTCAGTGAGTAACCAGAAAATCAGAAATCAAAAATATTTCACAATAATGCATTTCGATCATTTCGATGATGTCATGATTCAAAGATCAAATGTACGTTTATTGCTCTCATGAGCCAGTGAAATCATTGCACTTGAACACCCAACGCTCAAATAGATCATTTAACATTAACATTGAGAGGGAGCCCCTTTTTGAGCTCCAGATAAACATGAACATGAACCATAAACAAGGTGGAGACGTTGGTGTCCAGCACTAGACTTTCCCAGAACTCATTGAAGCCAAATCATGTCATGAATCCACATGCAAGCACGCGTGATATGCAATCGAATAAATAATGCAAGAAGCATTTCACAAGTACTTTGGAAATAGTTTAGGGTCACTCACCTCCATGACTCAGAAACCATCCATCATATATCATTGCCTTGCTCAAATCCAAGTCTTAGATCACAAACTCAATGCAAACAAGTCCTTTAAAGGTTCGGACAGCACTTCCCCTAAATTTGCTTACTTTTCCAGCCGTCAAGGCTTCATTATTTCCTCAGCCAGTTCCAAAGACACACAAATAAGTTCATCCAATAGCCATTCAGCAAGCTCCAAGTAGTACTAGTACAAGTCAAGGTAGGGAAAAGTCCGGAAATGAAAGTTAAGCTCAAAACCAGAAAAATAGTTTTGACGTCATTTTGCGGTAATGGTACCAAAGGCGCTACGACTGTCGGATGAAGGTTCAAGACCCACCGTTTCGAAGCTAAGAGATAGGGCTACAATATTACAGAAGGTCACTCAACCCAGTTTCGAGTGTAACCAGGTCAAAAATGCAAGAAGCTACACCAGAATCACAAAAACAGATTCACAGAACGCATTCTAGCGGAAACATCATAACTCAGGCTCTCCAAGTCCAAATGCCGAAATTCCAAAGGCATATGGTAGCTAAGACATCCAGCTACATTTCATCAGAAGACACCAATACCTAAATCCAAAGAAATTCCAGTCAAAATGGCCAATTACAAGTGCCGTTTTCGCATTCTGATCAACCCAGAACAGCGACAGTAAAATCGGCATATCTCACTCTACACTAATCCAAATGACCTGAAATTTTACAGGCACTTCAAATTCATCAATACCTACAACTTTCATGTTTTGAGAAAAGTCCAATTCGGCCTCTAACATGGTGCAATAAATTCGGGCAGAATGAAGAACTACAAAACCTAATTTTCTGAAATTTCTTCCAAAACAGAAATTGATTGCACTTAATCACTTTTTCCACCTCCTAGAGTCATTAAACATCATTTCCAATCATCATACATGACCACCCAATCATATCCCTATGAAACCAGAAAAATCCCCAAAAATAATAAAACTTCACCAATTCAACCAAACTCAAGAAATAATCCATGAAATTGCATCTTATAACACCACTAATCATGAATTGAACATCATTAGAGGAAGGAGAGGTGTTCATCCACCACTTACCTTAGCAAAAGAAGAGGGAGAGCTACTTGTCACCTTAAGCTTCCAAACAACTTCACCAAACAACTCACTATCACTAAAAGAAGAGGTTTTATGGAGTAGAAACTAGATCAAGCAAGTGTTTTGGAGGATTTGAGCTAGATAATTGCCAAACTTTGAAGAGGTTTTTTTCTTCCTTCTTTGCTAGAGAGAGAATCAGCCAAGAGGTTGAAGACAAGAATGAATTTTGTGTGATTTTTAAGATATTTAAGCAATTGGTCAAAAAGTCAAGAAAATGAATAGTAAGTCATAAGCTATTTCCAATACAATGGTGACACTTGTCACTTCCATAAATGCAATCTTATCTTTTCTTTTTCCTCTCACATCAATCAATTCACATCCTCTACTTATCCCTTAACACCCGATAAATTTTACACAGTATCCGGAATTTAACCTAATTGGCCGAATTTTTCCGAACTTTTCGCACTTGTGGGTCCCACGTCCGTTATATATTCTTAATTTTCTAAAAACTCTCCAATACTAGGAAAATCATTTTAAAACTATTTTTGCTCATAAACTTTATCTGGAGAATTTTTCTAATCAAGAAAATGTAGAAAAACGGGCGATTAAAAAAATAAACCCTAGAAAATTACAAAATTTCCGGGTTCTCAAACTCATTTTTTTTCGAGGCGTCACAGCTTCGCTGTTTGATTCTTATGGCAGCCGAATGAGTTGAGTTTTTTTGTTGAAAATTTGTTGTTAATCTTGTCCTGAGGAAATAAAATCTGATGGTTAATGTTTTGATGAAATTGCTGCTCCAAGTTGTTTGTTTGATCTGAGGAAATAAAATCTTGTCCAAGTTTTCTGTAGCTTTTAGAAGGTTTCGGTCAGACTGCCTGAAATTTTTTGTTGAAAATGCATGCTGTTGGACATTCTCTACTATAGTTCTCCTGGTTTTGTATGATCAGCTTTGTGAAATGTCGGTTGTATAGAATACTTAGCTTTGTTTCAAGCTTTCTTTTGTTGCTTCGTGCAAGTTTCTGGTTTGTTAGAGCAGTAGACATTACCATGTAAATGCTCAAATGTTAGCCGCTCCAAGCTGTTTCCTTTGCTGCATTTTATGTCTAGCTGCTGTGATTAGTTCTTTGGGGGATAGATGACGGTTTTGGGTAATGTTAATGGCAATGGGATGAAGCTATAACATTGGGGTTCGATGGATAAATCCATAAGTTTCATTCCCAACGTTCCGCATGATTCTATTTCTGTTTGCATGAGAAAATTGCAGAAGCTCTTGTTCTTCAAAGCTAGTGTGACGACCCCACTTCTCCCAAGGGCAAACCCAAGGGTATCGGCGGGCCGCCTGCCTAACTCGCGCCAGGACTCAAAACTTAAAGCAATCAAACGAGATAGATCGAAAGAGCACTATATACAATATATACAATCCCAAAAGTTATATTTACATCTTCAAAAGTCTCGAGTCAAACCACTCTAATACACTATAACCACAACCAACAGAAGATAGACCCTAAGAAGGGTCCTTATACAAACCACCAAAACAAAAACAAACATCCTAACTGTTCAACTATTACAAGCCAATCTAACTATACTAGTATACGAGCCAAAAGTCCCCGCGTCGGCCCCTGCTAAGGAAAACAAAAGGAAAGGGGTAAGCTATATGCTTAGTAAGTAAACAGGGGCGAAAGCATAAATTTCACGTAACAACAGTTACACAGTAAGAGTAAAGCAAAAGCAGAAAAGTAACATCACATAATAAGGATACAGGTGGCTCCAAAGCCAGTTCATATGCCATGCGTGATCTCCTGCCGACCCTCCGTCGACCACACTCAATGGTCCGTAGAACTTCACTTGTACACCCACCGACACCTTATCACCCTCACTGGCCAGTCACCTCACAAACTTGCCCGGGCGAACGAAATCACAAACTTGAGCTTGAGTCACAAGCTCGGGTCACAAACTTGGTCACCTTCTCGGTGAACCGGATTCACAAAATTGGTTCATAACATGAACCTACAAACTTGGTGATCTCAGACTAAGTCGGACTGACTTCGACCAAGCCCTAACCGGCTCGAATAGTCCAAACAGGTCTTAGATCGGGCCCACGAACTCACAAACTTTACAAAATTCACAAACTTTACTCGAAAGTCGCCCCGAGACACAAGCTCAAGGGTTTTGGTTCCAAAAGGTTCATATACATATGCCAAGTACAATTATACATTCAAATTAGGGTTTAGGTCGAGTGCGATAAAGTACACCCTCGCCTAAGTACCCTTTTCACATATCTCAAACACACAGCAAAGAAAATACATCAAACTGGCCTGAATACTTACTCAGAAACTGAAATAGCAAAAGTACGAAGTCGGATCGAAATGAACAGCTAGTAGTGGGCCCCACCAGTTCCGCCCAGCTCACCACCGTCTGAAATAGAAGATTGTGTCACATAATATCGCAAACGGCTACTATCGTGCCTAAAACAAGCAAAACGGCAAAAACGACACGCGCACACGTAAATATGACGGACGGAAACGGAAACGGCCGTTAGCGGAAACGGCAGATTTGACACTCATTTCTAGTTTACTCATAAGTTGAGCTATGAATATCGGATTAAGGCGTATGAGATGCCATATCGAAGCTTAAAGGATGAACAACAAATGTTATGAAGACATCCAGAACTGAAACTGGAGGATTCAGTCCCAAATGAGCCAAACACAAACACTTACGAAATCTGGCCAATGCACAAATGGTCAGTTTTGAGTGTGAACTATTTCTATGCTACACATGGTCAAAAGAGCTGAAAATTGGCAGTTAGATAGTTCATTCCAATTGGAACAACTTTCATAAAGGTCGGCAATCCAAATTCGGAACGGAAATTGGTCATCAGGACCAAAACAGATCTGACCAGAAAATGGTCATCTTCACGGCCAGGCCTTATTTGCTCGGCTATATCTCAGGTTTTATAAATCTGATTCATGAAATTCCAAGGGCGTTAGAAAGCTCTGATATAGGGCTATAAGTTTGGTGTTTTGGTTGCAAGCCCAAACAGCTTGTAACCCAGTCAAATGTGAAGCCAAAGTTCCAGTCATAAACTGTCCAAAAACGTAACAGAATTTGACGGTCAAAACAGGTCTGAGTATTTCGTTTATAGCTCAGGATATACTAATCCGTTTAACCTGAAATTCTACAAGGATATCCAGGATGTAAGGGGCTACAATGTTGAAGAAGGAAACTTTGTCCAATTTTGAATGTAACAAGGTCAAAAATGCAAGACACTATACCAGAATTGCAAAACAGGATCACAAACCGTATTTGACCTTAATATGCGGTAATGGCACCAAATTCACTACGGTTATCGGATGGGGGTGTAAGACCCACCGTTTCGAAGCTAAGACACAGGGCTACAACAATATAAAAGGTCACTCAGTCCAAATCCTAGCAAAACTAGGTCAAATATGCAAAACACGAAACCAGAATTACCAATACAGGTTTGCAAAACACACAACGCTGTAATGAACACAACTCAGTCTATACCAGTCCAAATGCCGAAATTCCAAAGGAATATGATAGCTAAGACATCCAGCTACATTTCATCAGAAGACACTAACATCCAAATCCAAAGTGATTCCAGCCAAAATAGCCAAATACCAACGCAGTTTTCGCATTCTGACCAAAGCAGAATAGCTACAGTAATTCTGACATAACTCACTCTACACTAATCCAAATGACCTGAAATTTTGCAGGCACTTCAAACTCATCAATACCTACAACTTTCATGTTTTGAGCAAAGTCCAATTCGGCCTCTAACCCTATGATCTAAAACCGGACAGAATTAGGGGATTATTAACCCTAACTTTCCATTTTTCCATCCAAATCCAAAATTGATTGCATTTATCACTAATTTGCACCTACTAGAGTCTATATAGACCATTACCAATCATCATAAACAACCACACCATCATAATCCAATTAAACCAGAAAAATCATCATAAAATGGAAAACTTCACCAAAACTCTTCAAATCAAAAAATAAATCCCATATTCCATTACTCAAGCCACCATTAGGCACAAAATAACCATCATTAAGTATAGGAGGGAAGTTTAAGCATCACTCACCTAATAACAAGAGAGATGGAGATGATGGACACCTTAGCTCTTCCAAAAAGCTTCACTAAACCAACCACTATCACCAACTAGAAAAGTTGTATGGAAAGGAAACTAATTTATGTGCTTGATTGAGATGATTTGCTAGTGGAAAGCTTGAAGATTGAAGAGGTTTTTTTCTCCTTCTTGCAAGGGAGAGAGAGAGCCGGCTATGGAGAAAGAAAAATGGTGAATTTTGAATGATTTTTGAGATATTTAATCCTTTGGTCAAAAAAGTCAAAAATGTGAATAGTGTTTCTTAAGTTCAATCCAATAAGGAAGTGACACTTGTCACTCTCATAAATGCAATCCTATCCTTTCTTTTCTCTCTCACATCAATCATTTCACACACTCTACTTATCTCTTAACACCCGATAAATTTTACACAGTATCCGAAACTTAACCTTATTGGCCGAATTTTTCCGAACTTTTCGCACTAGTGGGTCCCACATCCGATATACGTTCTTAATTTCTCAAAAACTAACTAATACTAGAAAATCATCTAAAAACTCTATTTACTCAATAAAAATTATCTGGGGAATTTTCTAATAAAGAAAATGTAGGAAAAACGGGTTTTCAATCTTAACCGGAACTTAGGGTTTAAATCTTAATCCCTACTTAGGGTTTTCGAAATACTCCCAAACCAAACGTTACCGCCCAAATAATGAATATCTCAACGTAGAACGAACTGGGGCCTCACAGCTAGCTTGTTGTCCAGATTATTTTTGTTGCTTTTTGAGTTCAAAAGCCTGTTTGATTTTTCCCTTACCTTGGTTTCAAGTCTTTGCATTTTGTGTTTGATTGGGTGGAGATATGCTTTGGTTGTTTGTATGAATGTGGATTCGGCCAAATGAGTAGCAAGCGCAGAAACTACATTGCCGAGAGTCTCAATTGCAGAAATCTTCTTCGTGTGCATGCATGAAAAGCTTTCCAGAATTGCAGTCCAACCCCTTGGCTTCTTTCTAATGCCACTATGACCCAGAAAATTGAGAAAATTAATCAATTTGGTCCTTGTAATTTTGCAGCAATGCTACAAAGACTCAATTGAGTTCTAGTAGCTTGCAATTTGGTCCTAGAAGTAGTTGCATTTTAACCTTTACTTGACCTTTTCTTTGCTCTTGGGCCCTTGAAGTTCCTAAAAATGTTTAATTAGGCTTGAGTGCTTGGTTAATGTTCACAATTGAGTCCTCGGTAGCCTCAATTTTTCAACTCGATTGCTTGTTTACTTTCATTAATGACCATGTTTTGTTAAGGTGGTGCTTAATTGCATGAATTTGTGAATTTTATATATAAATGAGCTTGTGTTTGCCTATTTTCTTTAATTTTCCCAAATAAATTGGTACCTTGACCATTTCTTTTATTTTGGAGGATAAATAAGTGACTTCACCCCATTAGAGCTCCAACTCAAGGGAGGTATAACTTCTTTTATCTTTTTTTGTCTCTCCTATGTGATCCAACGTGCTACGTGAAAATTGCATGTCTACTTGCTTCCCTTGTTTTTCTTTAATTCCTTTCATTTACTTCATTTACTTTTGCTTTTTATTTAAGTTATTCTTTATGGGGTATGTGTACACCTCTTGGGTTGTAATAGATAGGGCTTGGAGGAGCATTCAATGAAGACCTATCGAAGTCATGTGCCTAGCTAGCAAATGTAATAGTTAGGGCTTTAATTGTCTTATGTGTCTTGCATGCTTAGTTACTACGTGTTAATTTGCTTTGTTAGGGCCTTGCATCTAGTCGAGCATGCTAAATGTTGTATGCTATGTGTTTATAAGTGTTTGGCATGTCTACTCGCTTTCCATAGCCTGAATGAATGTGATGGATGAATGTACGTTTCCACTAGTCCAACGCTAGTCGGAATTCATAGAATGGGCTAGTCCAACGCTAGACCCTTAGGGATTTCCCCTCGTTAGTACATGTTTGCATGTTCATTACATGTCATGCATTCTTTTTAGTTTTATCATTTTGCATGCCCCTCGAACCCCTTTTCCCTCCATTTTAGGATTTTTGCATTTCATGCTAGTTATAGGGTTCATTTGCTTGAGAGTCCCCTTAAATATGGGATATAGACGAGTGTGGCTTTTTCTAAGCCTTAGCACGCTTGTATTCCCTCTATAAAAGGGCAAATTGAGTCACGATTTAGGTCTCCCCGTACCCAATATGCATGAATTCCCTAGGCTCATGCATTTTTAAATCCACTCTACCATTTTATACCCTCATCACACTTTCATTTTTCCTCCCATTTTGCACACGTGCACCTTTATATTTCTTCACTTGCACACGAACACTTTTATCATCACTTGCACACATGCACTTCATATTATCATTGCACATACCGTACCTTGCCCACTCACGTGCACATTTTCATTTACATATTTATTGTTTTTTATTACTTTTTCAAACTCATGTCCTCGCATTGCATACATGCATTCCATTCATTTGCATCCCACTCGCATTATTCGTGACTTCTTCAAAGGATCATTATTGGGCTTCACAATTAATGTGATTGGCACCACTCAACCTTTGAAGAGAAATTTTCCCCAATACCCCTAGGTCTAGGGTTTGCATTCATGTAGTGCATCCAAATGTAATAAATTCTTTGGTTAAAACAAGAAAATCTTTGATTAAATCATGCAACTAGCCTTGGCTAGGTCAAAGGGGTGCTTTGGATTTTATCCTTGCCTTCCCCTTTGTCAAATGTGACTCCCGAACCTTTTTCTTTGGTTTACGTGGACTAGGAGTCGTTTAAAAGGGGTTTCTTACTACTTTTTCCTATTTTTTCTTTAAAAATTCATTTTTTTGTGACTTGGTACACCTTAACTCATTACCAAGTGGCGAATCCAATTTTTATTTCAAAAACCCTTTTTAAACTATAATTTATGGGTCAAATCGTCGCATTCTCAACCCCCCATTTAGACCCATTTTTTCTTTTAAATCACAATTCTTTTTCCAATAAAAAAAAATATAATTTTTAAACCATTTATTTATTTATCAAAAAATGGGGCGCGACACCAAAAATATGCAACGGCCCAAGAGTCTAGTCAAATGTATTTGAAACCTAATACAAGAGTACATCAATCCATCAAGTTCCACTTCATCCATCCCTGTTAAGGAAAACAAATCTACAGGGTGAGCAAAACGCTCGTGAGGCTAAGAACACACATGCAGGCACGTTGTTCAAATAACTATCCCAATTTTTCAAGTCGAGTAATAATATTTCAATAAATGACAATTCAAGCTAGAAAGTAAACAGAAACAATTCAAGGATATAGAAGCTCTCGGAGCTATTTTCCACTTGCACGATCACGAACCTCCATGAGTTGACACTCCGTCAATCGGGTAGGTTTAGTCCGTAAAAACTTCACTTACACGATCCCTTTTCACCTTACATACCACATTGGGCCCGCAATACTTTTATGAGATGATACTCCACGAGTATGCCAAGCAAAACCTCTCAATAGGTCAAGCTTATATGATCTCATGGTTCGCCAAAGAGCCCGACCAAACTATGAAGACCCGAAATTTTCTTTATTTTATTTTATTTTACTGGCTTAATTAATTATTTAATTCGACTATTTAAAATCCATTTATATGAAAAAAATGCCTCTCTTATGTTTTTAAAGCGTTTTGTTAGAAAAGTTACTTTTCGAAAACTCGTTTAGTTCAGAACAACGAGTACACATTTTTCAAAACTATATTTGAATTGAGAGTGTATTAATTTTGAAAAAAAATAATAAGAATGATCAATAGTAGATTAAGAAAAGTCGTGAGGACTCGAAAAGAATTTATTTATTTTAAACTCCTGTTACAAGCTTATTTAAATATTTAATTGCCTGTTTGCCCCGAATATTATTTTCTAACCTTTTTAGCTTGTGGCTTTAAAAGGGTCAAAGTTCCGCATTCCAACTTGTGTTCTTTGTCTAGATCTAGGGCTTGGTGGGATACGAGGTCATATCTTCGGGCGGGTTTGTATCAGTTGTATTCCAAATTAGGTGGCAAATTTGGGGCGTAACATTAAGTGGTATCAAAGATTTAGGTTCAAGATCTAGAACGTAAATGCAATAGTTAACTGTATAAATTAAATTAATAAGTTCAAGATACTAATTAGTGACTTTATGGTATAGGTAGTAAGAAAATGTCGATTTCAGTGGAGTTTCTTGATGAAGTGGTGAAACAAAGAGTTCTTGAAAGGGATGAGACTCAGTGGTTAGCAAATGAATACAATAGGCAAGTAGAGAACAACTATTTCCTCCAAGCAGAAAATAGGGATTTGAAATGCAAGTTAGCAAAGCTGGAGGGTGGAAAGAATGTTTGGAAAGGGGGTTGCCTGGAGGCTACAAAAATTGACTAAATCGTGAGAAAAGAAATTGGAGGATTCAATGATGAGATTGATCTTAACATTGCGGCTTATGAGAATTGACTAATACGTGTGAAGGAAATGTTACAAATGCTTTTAGAGCATATTCCACCCTGATGTTGTTGAGCTCGAGGCCTATGGTGCTCAAGTAGACCCTGTGAAGGTGCCCCAAGGCCCAGTGACACAAGCACGAACCAAGAGATTAAAGGAGTCGCTTCAAGCCTTGGTCCATGCTGTCCAAACCCAAGAGAAAACACCCATTGAAGGAATTGAGTTGGAAGATCCTTGCAAGACCACTAAAGTATTGCTGACAATTGAAGTTGTAAGTGTTCAAACTGCAAACAGCGGATTGGGGTGCTGAACTGTATGGGAGTCTTGCTACCCGGTCAGCAAGTCAAGGGTCCAGGGGATGATGCGCCCCAACTAGGGGGCCCAGGGGCGCAGCGCAACGTCCCCGAAGCTTACGGCCCATATGTTGTTGGGCTAATATTCAGCCAAGTGAAGGAAATGGGCTGGCCAAACTTCCTTTGTATTTTTCAAGCTTTATTAGGGTTTAGTCAAGGCTATAAATAGCCTTAAGTGATGTATTATATTCAGTTTTGCGATATTATTAATAAAAATTTCAGAATTTCATTCAATTCTTTGTGGCGAATTCCTTAGCTTGTGAAAGCTAGTTTGAACATTCTAGAGTTGATCCTAGGATTGTTCGTTGACTTATCAATCAAGCAAACACACTTGATTGTGGTGTCTTCTACCATTGAATTCACTCTTGAGTGGTCTAAGTTTGGGTTCAACTCCATCAATTCGCAACGTGTTCCTCTAAGATCCAATCTTGGCTTCCGCATCTCGCATCACACCCCCTCCAGTCAATGTAGATCAGGGTCATGAGAATGAAAGTGGTGGTGAAATAGAAAAGGACTCTGAGGAAGAGCCAGTAGTGCAATTTGAAGAGGATTAGACGATACTATTGACTTTAAGTTGATCGAATTGTTATGTTAGTTATATAGTTAGTGATGTACTTAGCCCTAGATAAAAGGAGTGTTAGTTGAGTCTTGCTTAGCTATCAAATAAGGCATATTGTCATTTGATTATTTGACTGATTTGGGATAAATTGCATTTTGATTAAGTTTAACTGCAATCTTGATTTCTTTACTGCTAAATGGTTGTAACGTTGTTTCTTCACATGATTAACTTTTGTATTTAAAATTTTATGGCTTGATTAAACAACAAGATATCATGAATGAATAAATACCTCTATTTTTAAAAAACCAAGGGGTATATAACAAATAAATGTGTGTACAAATATGTTGCCTAAGAGAAGACCACGAAATCAAAATAACAATACCCAACAAACACCTATTCAGGGTCAATGCTTAAACACAATGGGTAGTACACCAACAAATATGCATTTGAACATGCTCCTAGAGCTAGTACAAACCATAACTCTAACCTAGCTACCAAAGTCCAAACAAGCCAACTTGAATGCTAACCTATAAGAGAACTTGAACCAACAAGGAAAGTTTAATGCTCAAGGACCTATCAGCACCCATGTCTACTATGAGTGCATGAAGAAAGATCACGTGTCTACTTTTGATGGAGAACCGACCCACGTCAGGCTGAGAAATGGATAAAAGAGGTCAAAAGTAATTTTCAATTTCTCAATGTGTCCAAAAGAGTGAAACACTTCATTATTAAGGCTTTTTTAGTGGGAGATGTAAGCCAATGGTGGACAACGGTAGATCCAACTATTACCCTGCCCATTTCTTGGACTGATTTTAGGGACCAGTTTATGACACAATTTTTTTTCACCTATAGCTAGGATGTAGAGGATGCATCAATTTAAGAATTTAAGACAAACTTTGAAATGCCAGTAGTGGAATACGTGACAGCCCCACCTTCCCCTAAGGCGTACCAAAGGAGTTAGCGAACTACCTACCCACTTCTCGTCAGGACTATCAAGACGGTAAAACACACTAAAACGTTCGGAATATGTATAGTAGTGCTCCTAGATGATTCAACAATCATAAAACGGAAAACGAAAAAAACCCGCAACTAAAAATGAATAGTGACTGCCACGTCACCATCCGGCCGGTACCCAATCGAATACAGATAACGTTATATAACCCCAGGGAATCAACATTCCACACCAAATATAATACATGAACAAGATTAAACCATTTATATACATACGTATGTAATTTACAAAGCAAAAGGGAAATATTTGGATCAAAGTACATTTAAAGTTTTCAACTCTCTAGGAGCTATACAAAAGTGTATTTATACTAGCTCAATTCATTCTTCAAAATGATCATTGGTCTAATAGATGGTTCCCTGTAAGGAAAACAAAGGTAACGGGGATGAGCTTACGCTCGTGAGGTACCGACAAGACACACCAGGATAAGCATGATTAGGTAAGGAACACATAAGAAATTTCATCACATAACCAAGTTAAAAAGATACGGTCGGCTCTCAAGAGCCACTTTCCACTTGTCGTACTTGATCTCAAACCCGTCGACACTCCATCAACGTTTGGAGTAAAGAACAAGACCATAGGTCCCACTTTACACCACATTCCTTCCACCAAACATTCCCCTTACCGGGCCCGAACACCTCACAGCAACAGAAAGGTAATACTCGAGTATACCACAGGGTCGAGGAGATAACACTCCACTCGACTAACAGCCACTCATGGTTCGTTATCGAACCAACCAAACCCTTGCCGTCTCGACCCGAACAATGACCAATGAGGTAAGAGCTCAGATATCACAATAAAGTCGTTGGATACAACCCTCCAATCGACATTAAATCATGCACAATTACAGTTTCATAGTAATACAGTAGCAATCATACAAGTAAGAGAACAAGAGCGGTGAAATACACTCTCGTCTCATTCAAGTCAACCAAGCTCATAGAATCAAGTATAAACAATCATTTAAGCATTAAACCATACAAGGCACACTCACCAATTCAAACAAGCAATTTCACAAGTTTTCACCCAACGTAAGCCTTGGTTCACCGACACACCCTATGACAATCAAGAAAGCACAATTGAGTCTCGGACACGAGTCGAATGCCTCTTAAATGAACTATTAAGGCAAAACCAAATATAGCTTGAAATGAAAAATACATAACATTTAGAGCTTAAAGTAGAAACGAACCCCAAAATCTTTCATTTCTATCTAACCTCAACCTAAACTCACAAGAATCCAACATCCTCAACATTTGGACAACATTGCCCCTAAAATTTCAGATTTTCCATCCTACGAACAACCCTTGAAATTCATCCAAAGCAACCACAAGCACACAAACAATTCATAAGCCATTCAACACATTTCATTAGGGTCACAATACCCCTCAATCATAGCCAATTAGAAGCTCAACAACCAACCATAAAAAAGCCCTAATTAGTAGCCCTAAATCTGAAATTTTCCGCACAAGCGGAAATTTTCCGTAAATAACCGCAATTAACGGACAAAAGCTCCATTTTACACAATTTAGAGCTATCAATCCAAGGCCAACCATAACCATCATATAAAAACAGAAAAATTCCCAAAAAATCAGAAATTTAGCTAACTCCACTTTAATCCATGAAATCTTCCATAAAATCACCTAGTTAGCTACCATAAGTCACCAATTGACCATTATTAGGAACAAAGAGTGAGTTCCAAGAAAAATACCTTAACTCCTCAAGAAAGGTAGTAGCTTAGGGGTTTTTCTTCCAAAACAATTCCACCAAGACCTTCAACTCCCTTAGCAAGTCACTTTTGTGGGCTAATTCAAGGTTTAATCGGTTGGATTTCAAGATTTGTGCAAAAATGGAAGAGATGGTTGAAGCTTTCTTTTTTTTTTCTCTCAAGGTGAGGTTTGGCCAAGAAGGGTATGAAATGAAGATGATTTGGGTCAAAATTGGTCTTTTAGTAAAGTTAAGAAAGTTAGGCAAGTTTAACTTTGACTAGGTAGTGACACTTGGCACTTTGTTGTTGCTTAAAATTATTTTCTTGTCTCCCCATGGTTAATCCATCTAGGTAATCTCCAATTATCTCCTAACACCTAGTATTTAAATCCCTTTATGCAAAACTTAATCTAATTGGCCGAATTTCTCTCACTTAACGCACTAGCGGGTCTCACGTCCAACATACCTTCCTAATTTCTCATGAACTAACTTATACTTGAAAAATGATTTCAAAACTATATTTACTAATAAAAATATCTATAAAGTTAATATAATGAAGAAAATATAAATGTACATAGGAATAAAATAATGCCTAAAATAAAAAATATTTTTTTCCTTTTTTTCATATTTTTTTTCTTTCTTTTTCCCGGTTCTCACACTCTCTCCCCCTTAAAGAATTTCGTCCTCAAAATTGCTCACTTGGGTTACTAAACAGCTCAGGGTATCTTTTTTACATCTCCTCCTCCACCTCCCAAGTGGCCTCTTCTATTCCATGATTCCTTCACAAAACCTTCACCAATGGGATTTATTTATTCTTCAGTTGCTTAATGTGAGAACCCGTAAATTCCTCTTAATAATTTTCCTAGGGTTTATCCCCTTTAATGGCATGTTTTCTGCATTTTCTGGCTTAGGAAAAAATTTTTCCTGGTGAATATTATGAGTAATTATGTTTTTAGATGATTTTTCTAGTATTGGAGAGTTTTTGAAAAATTAAGGATATATATCGGACGTGGGACCCACTAGTGCGAAAAGTTCGGAAAAAATTTAGGTTAAATTTCGGATACTGGTTGAAATTTATCGGGTGTTAAGAGATAAGTAGAGAATGTGAAGTGATTGATGTGAGAGGAAAAGAAAGGGATAGGAATGCATTTAATGAAGTGACAAGTGTCACTCTTCTATTGGTTGGACTTGGTGGACAACTATTCACCTTTTGACTTTTTTTTGACTAATTGATTAAATACCCCAAAAATCACCAAAAATTCACTCTTTTCTTCTCCTTGTTGGTCAGCTCTCTCTCTCTAGCAAAGAAAGGAAGAAAACTCTTCAAAGGTTGGCATCCATCTAGCTCAAACCATCCCAAGCAATCCCTTAAACTTGTTTCTACTCCATAAAACCTCTTCATTTGGTGTTGTTTAGTGGTTTGGTGAAGTGTTTGGAGGAGCTAAGGTGTCCTACAACTCTCCCTCTCTTGTGTTCTAGGTAAGTGGTGATTGAACTTCCTCCTACACTTAATGAAGCTTAAGTTATGCCTAGTGGGAGCTAAAGTGCTGAAATTTGTGGTTTATTTCTTGGTTTGAGATGAATTGGTGAAGTTTTTAATTTATTGATGATTTTTCTGGTTTAATTTGATCATGATGTTGTGGCTGTCCATGATGGTTGGAAATGATGTTTAATAACTCTAGTAGGTGTAAATGATTGGTAATTGCAACCAATTTTGGGTTTGGAAGAAATCTGGAAAATTAGGGTTCCTTGGTTCTTCATTCTGTCCGAAATTTTAGGTCATAGATAGAGGCCGAATTGGCATTAGCTCAAAACATGAAAGTTGTAGGGAATGACATTTTAGAGGTGTCTAAAACATTTTAGGTTAATCGGAGTAGTGTGGAATGAGATAAGTCGAAATTACTATTGCTGTTCTGGTTTTACCCGAAATTGAGATTTGCGCCTGTAATTGGTTGTTTTGGCTGGAATTGCTTCCGAATTGGTTGTTGAGGTCTTCTGATGAAATTTATCCCTGTTTCTTAGCTTTCAACTGGTTTTGGAATTTCTGGATTTGAATTTTTAGAGCCTGAGTTATGATATTTCCGCTAAAATGCGTTTTGGTGAATCTGTTTTACATTTTGATGTAGTATCTTGCATTTTTGACCTGTTTGCACTCAAAACTAGTTTGAGTGGCCTTCTGTGATGTTGTAACCCTGTCTTTTAGCTTCGAAATGGTGGGTCTTACACCTTCATCCGATAATCATAGGGCATTTGGTGCCATTACCGCAAAAAGAAGTAAGAAAAAAACTGTTTTTTTCAAGGCCAAAGCTAAGTGCATTTCCGAATTTTCTGGTTTTCTCTAATGATTGTACATGCTTATGGAACCCTATTAGGGTCATATTTGGCATTGGTTTATGACTCGTTATCGAGTCTCCTTGTACTTGTTTGCATGTTTTAAGGCTTGCTTTCATTCCGGTCATTTCCTAGCTAACTTTTGTACTTGTACTACTTTGAGCCTAGTGAACGGTTTTTGGGAAATGAGATGACTTTTGTGTGAGATGTTGGGACTGATTTGAGGAAATAATGAAGCCATGATGGCTGGAGAGTTAGCAAATTTAGGGGAACTGCTGCCCGATTTTCTAGGCCGTTTGGTTCCTTTAAGTTGGATTTGCCTTTTGGTAGAAATGAAGGGCTTTTGGGTTGTTGAACCTAGGTCTTCATGTTACCTTTTTGTTCCCAAAAATCATGTTTTCCACCCCTGCATTAGTAATTATTTGGCGAGGCATACGACTAGTAGTCGAGCCTCACATGTGAATTCTGTTTACTCGATTCTGGAAGTGAAACCGTCAATTGGTTTATTTTGATTATTTTAGGGTTTCTTGGCGATTAAGGCCAATCTGAAGTGAAAACTTTTGAAGTTGAGCCGGTGAGTGTACCACTCCCCTCTATTGCTGTTTAACTTGATTTCTGCTCTGCAATCTGTTTATTTGTTTGAGACGAGGGTGTACTTTATCACACTCGTTCTCTTGTCTGTTCATATGCCAATTTACTATGCAAAATTTGAATCTGTTATCTGTGTCTGCGTCTGTTCGGATTTCTATGACCTATGAGCTCAGTCCTGTGGCTAAGTTATTCGAGTCGGACCGGCAAGGGCCTAGACGATTAGATAACGAACCACGGTAGTCTGTTCGAGGACTTTTGGTATTGAGACCCTTGATTCCGGGTATACTCGAGTATTACCATTTTGTTCGTTTGAGGTGAGCGGGCCCGGTAAAGGGGTGTTTGGTGGACGGAATTCAGTGCGAAGTGGGTCTACGGACGCGTTGGTTCTATATACGTTAACGGAGAGTCAACCGGTTTGGGTCAAGTATTGCGCTGGAAATTTGGCTCCTGAGAGCCACCTGTATCCTTCCTATGTGAATCATTAGTTACTTTACTTTACATCTGGCATGTGTATCTGATTTGTTAAATGTGAAATGCCATGATTTTAATGCTATCTGTTTGGTACCTCATTGAGCGCAAGCTCACCCCTTTCTGTTCCTTTTGTTTTCCTTACAGGAAAATAAATACTTTTGGACTGGATTTGACAAATGGCTGCCAAATTGAGCTAGTTGAACATATCTTTTGTATAGCTCATGTATTAAAATCTTAAATGTACTTTTGGGAACTGTTTTCCTTTTGATTTGGTAAACCAGACATGTATCCACTTTTGAATACTTTTGTATGCCACTTTGGCTTGTAAATGCTAAGTTTCAAGATGGGAATGTTTGCTTGGTATTTGGTTGGGTTCTGACGGGTCGGTTACTATTCATAGCCGACTTCGAATTTTTTTTTTTTTTTTTTTTACCCGCGTTGGTAAGTTTCGGGATGTATTAGCTCGTTCTATACCGAACCGTTAGTCCTGGCGAGAGCTGGGCAGGCGACCCGCCGAACCCTCTGGTTCGCCTTAGGGGCAGGTGGGGCCGTCACACTTAATCCTTCGATCGAGTAATCGCACAGGTCTCTCTTCATAGGTGAGTGCTTTCATCTATCTCAATCTCCTCCAGTTGTACAATGTGGGTTTGATCAAGATAGTACTTTTTAAGCATTGAGACATGGAAGACGTCATGAATTCGGGATAAATTTGGCGGCAACTCGAGTCGATACGCTACTTTTCCAACCCTTTGGAGAATCTTGAAGGGTCCTACGAATCGTGGTTGAAGTTTCTTTCCTCTACCCGCGGTGACACTTCGTAAGGGTGTGATCTTAAGGAAAACACGATCTCCAACTTCAAACTCCAAATCTTTCCTTCGGTTATCCGCGTAGCTCTTTTGGCGACTTTCAATTGTTTGGAGTCTCTGACGTATCAACTTAACCTTTTATTGAGCATCCTCATCCACAGAATGACTGTTGGGTCCAAGACCTTCTTTTCCCCTACTTCATCCCAATATACAGGTGAACGACACTTCCTTCCGTAAAGTGCTTCGTATGGTGCCATTTGGATCGACGAGTGGTAACTGTTATTATAGGCAAACTCCACCAAGGTCATGTGTTCAGACTGTCCATCTATCCAGGGGTGATAAGTAGTACTAAGGTTGAGTTTAGTTCCTAAGGTCTCTTGAAACTTTTGCCCAAACCTTGACACGAAACGAGAATCTCGGTCGAAAACTATACTCACTGGAATTCCGTGTAATCTCACAATTTCATTCATATACAGTTGAGCCAATTTTTCTAGGGAATACTTCATATTCACAGGCAAGAAATGAGCCGATTTGATTAACCGATCAACGATCACCCAACCAGCATCATGTCCCTTTTGTGTCCTAGGCAATCCATAAACAAAGTCTATCGTGATATTTTCCCATCTCCATTCGGGTATCGCAAGAGGTTGTAATAATCCAAAGGATTTTTGGTGTTCAGCCTTAACTTGCTGGCAGACTAAACAGGATTGTACATATTGAGCAATCTCCCTCTTCATTTTACCCCACCAATACAACCTTCGCAGATCTTGGTACATCTTGTTATTGTATATTTCGATCGATGGGTTTCCTCCAAAATCTCCCTTTTCAAAGTTTCATCCTTGGCCACTACTACTCGGTTCCTTTACCTTAAAATTCCTTTAGGACTCAAATTAAAATCAGGTAACTCTCCTTTCTCTACCTTTTCCTTCCACTTTTGTACCATCGGATCATTCTCTTGGGCTTCTTTAATTCGACCAAGAATAGTAGATGTTACCCGAATATTCCCAAAGGTCACCTTTTGACGTTCCAAATTAGGGTTCCACTCATTAACCACTCCCAACATCTCCCACTCTTTGACCATTAGCCCAGTTATTTGAGCCTTCCGTGTGACAGCCCCACCTTCCCCTAAGGCGAACCAAAGGGGTTAGCGGACTGCCTGCCCAGCTCTCGCCAGGACTAACGGTTCAGTTCACATCGATCTAATACGTTCCGGAACATACTAACGCACGTACACCAGTCAAAATCATAAAATAAAATAAAAAACGAAAATTGGAGCCGGCCATGAATAGTACCGGCCACGTCAAAATCCGGCCAAACTTCACGTAAACATACACATCTTGAAATTCAACATTTACAAATCAAAATGGCATACAAAATTATCCCATAAGTTTATACATATACGGTTTGCCAAATCAAAAGAGAAATCAGACCCAAAAGTATATTTAGGGTTTCAATCAATGAGCTATACAAAAGCTATGTACATCTAGCTCAATTCGGCAACTAACTATCAAATCCAGTCCAAAAGTATTTATTTTCCTGTAAGAAAAACAAAAGGAACAGAGTGAGCTTACGCCCAATGGTATACTATCACGTAAGCAACCAAGTCACATAAGCATAAAGCGGTCAAAAGAAATAAACCAAGATCACACATTATCAAGATGGTAAAAGGATACGGACGGCTCTCAAGAGCCCCTTTCCTCGCTCGTATACTTGATCGAACTTCATTGATCCTCCGTCAATGTTTACAAAGTAACCAACCGTAGGCTCCACTTTACTTCCATTCCTTCCACCCAACATACCCCTATCGGGCCCGAACTTCAAATAGTAGAAATTTGGTAATACTCGAGTATACCGGAATCAAGAGTCTCACTACTACAAGATTCCAAATAACAGTCCCCATGGCTCATCGACTTTCACGACCAAGCCCTCGCTGGCTCGATTCAATCGATTACCAATGGGGTTGAGCTCAGTAGTACAGTAAAGCCGTTGGATAAGTATCCAAACGACACCAAAACCAGGTTTCCATCATCATATCCAGTATTACAGTGAAACAGTAAACAGTCATTAATAATATCAAAGGGGGTGAGGGCGATCAAGTACACCCTCACCTTAATCGATTTCAATGGCCAAATAAGCCTTCAAGGCATCATAATCACATATAGCAAAGCCACATTGTAACCAAACAAGTGAGTAGTATACTCACCAATCAAGTAAGTGATATTTCATGCACTTTCGTCTACGAGTGTCTTGCACCACCGTCACGTCCTAACACATTCAAATAAGCTCAATAAGACTCAATTACGAGTCACAAACCAATTCCAAATACCATCATAATAGGTTCCACTAGAAAGTATAAGCATTAGAGTAAACCAGGAAAATCCGGAAATGGAATTGAACTTCAATTCAAAAAAAAACAGTTTTTGATGTCATTATGCGGTTTTAGCACCAACGGCACTACAATTATCGGATGGGGGTGTAAGACCCACCGTTTCGAAGCTAAGAGACAGGGCTACAATATTGCAGAAGGTCACTCAGTCCAGTTCCTAGCACAACTAGGTCAAAAATGCAAGACACTAGACCAGAACCGCAATAATAGGTGGACAAACCACATTCTGGTTAACGAACTACAATTCGGTCTACCTAGGTCCAAATCCATTGATTCCAAAGCCATACGATAGCTAGGACATCAGGCTACATTTCATCAGAAGACATCAACAACCAAATCAGAAGTATTTCCACTCAAATTAACCAATCACAAACGCAATTATCAAATTCGGGTAGAAACAGGGTAGCAAGGGTAATTCAGTCTTTTCACAAGCTACGTTGCTTCGATTGACCTAAACTTTTGGAGGCATCTCTAAAATGTCATTCCCTACAACTTTCATGTTTTAACCCAAGGCCAATTCGGCCTCTAACTATGAGGTATAGTGCCAGGCAGAATGTAAGACAATGAAACCCTAACTTTTCCAATTTTCTTCCAAAACAGAAATTTCCTGCAATTAACCACCATTTACAACTACTAGCTTCATTCTAGGCCATTTCCAATCATCATACATGGCCACACCATAACAATCATATTAAAACAGAAAAATCACCAATAAATGTAAAACTTCACCAATTCAACCAAAAATCAAGATGTAATCCACAAAATGAACTCTTAAGTCACCACCAATCACAAATGAAACATCATTAGGTGAAGGAGAGGGTTCATTCACTACTCACCTTAGTAAAACAAGAGAGAGAGAGCAACTTGTCACCTTAGCTTTCCAAACAACTCCACCAAACAACTCACAAACACTAAGTGAAGAGGTTTTATGGAGAAATTGCAAGATTAAATGGTTAGATTGTTGAACTTGAGCAAGATTGAAGCCAAAAACTTGAAGAGTTTTCTTTCTTTTGTTGCTTGAAGAGCCGGCCAAGATGAAGGAGAAAATGGTGAATTTTTGGTAGTTTTTTGATTTATTTGGTCAATTGGTAAGAAAATGAATAGTGGTCATAAAGTACAACCAACCAAATGGTGACACTTGTCATCCTATTTAATGCATACATATCCTTTTGTTCCCTCTCACACCAATCCATATAACAAGCTCTAATTATCTCATAGCACCCGATAATTTAACCCCAGTATCCAAAACTTAACCTAGTTGGCCGAATTTTTCCGAACTTTCCGCACTAGCGGGTCCCACGTCCGGTATATACCCTTCATTTTTCAAAAACTATCCGATACTAGAAAAATCATCTAAAAACTATATTTACTCATAAAATTTATCAGGAAAATTTTTCTAATAAAGAAAATGCAGAAAACATGCCAATAACGATAATAAACCCTAGAAAAATGAGAAATTTACGGGTTCTCACATTCCGACTTAAGGCATCAGCTACTACATTCGCTTTTCTCGGATGGTAGTTAATCTTACAGTCGTACTCCTCCAAAAATTCCATCCATCGTCACTGCCTCATGTTCAATTCTTTTGGGAAAACAGATACTTAAGGCTTTTATGGTCAGAATAAACCTCAAAAGTTACCCCGTACAAGTAGTGCCTCCACTTTTTCAGGGCAAAGTCTACAGCCGCTAACTCCAAGTCATGGGTAAGGTAGTTTTGCTCGTGAGGTTTCAATTTCCTAGAGGCAAACGATATCACATTCTTATTCTGCATCAACACGCACCCCAATCCTTCCTTTGATGCATCAGTATAAATAATGAAATTATCCTTTCTGTTAGGAAAAATGAGAATAGGGGCCACGGTTAGTCTTTTCTTCAATTCTTGAGAGCTACCTTTGCACCAAGTGTCCCACAGAAAACGGCCATTCTTTTTGGTTAAATTGGTCAAAGGACCGGCAATCTTGGAAAAGTTTTGAATAAAACGCCTATAGTACCTAACCAATCCTAAAAAGCTACGCACTTCAGTGGGAGTTTCAGGTCTCTTCCATTCAGTTATGGCCTCTACTTTCGCCGGATCTACCGTAATACCCTCTTTCGAAATCACATGCCCCAAGAAAGAAATTTTCTCTAGCCAAAATTCACATTTACTAAATTTGGCATGTAGCTGATGATCTCTTAGGGTTTGCAAGACTAGTTTCAGATGTTGCTCATGCTCCTCTTGAATTTTTGAGTAGACCAGAATGTCATCGATAAACACAACGACAAATCGGTCTAGGTAGGGTTTGAAAATCCGATGCATCAAATCCATAAAGGCGGCAGGGGCATTGGTCAATCCAAAGGACATAACAGCAAATTCAAAATGCCCCCATATCTAGAATTGAAGGCAGTCTTTGGTACGTCATTTTTCCGAATTAACAACTGATAATAACCCTGTCGGAGGTCTGACTTCGAAAAGGCCACTGTTCCTTGCAACTGGTCAAACAATTCATCGCTATGGGGTAGTGGGTACTTATTTTTAATGGTCACATTGTTTAACCCGCGATAATCTATACACAATCTCAAGGTCCCGTCTTTCTTTTTCACAAATAGCACAGGGGCTCCCCAGGGAGATCCACTCTCACGGATAAACCCTCGTTCCAAAAGGTTTTGCAACTGCAATTTCAACTCCTTAAACTCAACAGGTACCATCCGATAAGGGATTTTAGAGATAGGTGACGTCCTCGGTAACAAGTCTATCTTGAACTCTATCTCCCTCTCCGGTGGTAAGGTTACTAATTCATCAGGGAATATATCCGAAAATTCATTCACTATCGGCACATCTTCTACCTTCAACTTATCGGTGGGAGATTTTATAAGAAAAGCTAAGAACCCTTGCGCCCCTCTACTTAGAAGTTTCCTAGCCCGAATACCTGAAATCAATGCAGATGAGGCTAGGCTACCCCTTACATCTAGCCTTAAAGTTGCCTCTCCCGGTATACGCAATTCTACCACTTTCCTCTTACAGTCAAGTTGGGCATCATACTTAGCTAACCAGTCCATATCCAAAATAACATCGTACCCCTTAATAGCTAAGCTTATAAGATTCCCCAAAAGCTTTCTCTCTCTTACCCAAATTTCGCAATCAACATATATCTTACTAGTGATCAAACGTTGGGTCCCCGTGGGGTACTAACTTCCAGGTCATAAGGCAAGCTAACAGGTCTTATATCAATTCCGCACATAAAATCAGGGTTAACAAAGGAATGGGTGGCACTGGAGTCTATTAAAATCCTAGCTAGATGATGAAAGACAGGGATCGTACCTTCCATGATCTCAGATGAATCAGGGCCTTGACGTTGCTCAAGGGAATACATCCGAGCGGCCACCTTTGGTTTTGTCCCTTTCACTTTAGATTGCCCCGAGTTGGTCTTCGACGATTGCGGAGTTTGTGACGACCCCACCTCCCCCTAGGGCGAACCAGAGGGTTCGGCGGGCCGCCTGCCCGGCTCTCGCCGGGACTCAGTCGTTCACTAAAGTCCTCAAATAAATTACAAGAATAAACCTCAAATATACATCACATGGTCCACAAATATACATCCAAGTCTCCAATAATTACATGTCACAAATGCAGCGGAAACTAATTCCCAACTATACATCAAATGATTCCAAATCCAAAACTGTACAAGATATAGGCCATCCATTCACGTGAATAAGCACAACAAGTCCTGCCTTCGCCTTGAGCCCTGTGGAGGGGAATAAAATATTTTTGGGGTGAGCTAGAAGCTCAGCGAGTAACCAGAAAATCAGTAATCAATCGGTTTAACAATATTTCTTTTCAATGATGTCATAAATCAAATGATAAGTCCAGAAACGATTACAGCATTTACAAAACATTAAATATGGAGTATCAATAATTCAAGAAACATGTACAATGGAAAGCGATAGTAACATTCATGAAAAGGATACGTTCATTTTTTTATAAATAACCCCTCGTTCATCTTTTTATTCGTTCATCTTTTTTTTTTCCGGACGTTGGCCGGTCTCCACCCATCCGGACGTAGCCGGACTACAAGGTAATACTCGAGTATACCAAATTCACCCAGGGTTACCATATCGCCCGACCGAGTCCGCTTCTGGCTCGAGTCGATCGGTAACGAAGGGCAGGGCCCAATTCAGCCAAACGGCTTACATTCATGCGCAACTAGCATTTAATCATTAATCATTGAAAATTTCATATTTATTTAGGTCGAGTGCGATAAAGTACACATTCGCCTAGAAAACTCGTTTTAACAATCATTGAAAGCACTTAACATATTATCAATCAATAATAACAAGCCAATAAATCAAGTGATATAGCAAACAAGGAACACTTATATGCAAGCACGTAAGATATGCAAGAAAACAGTTCAAAAGTAACATTGGAAACAGTTTAAAGGTAAATAATGCAAAAAAAAACGGTTCATAAATAACTTTAGAAATAGTTTGAGGTCACTCACCTCCATGGCTCAGAAACCATCCATTATATATCATTGCCTTGCTCAAATCCAAGTCTTAGATCACAAACTCAATGCAAACAAGTCCTTTAAAAGTTCGGACAGCACTTCCCCTAAATTTGCTTACTTTTCCAGCCATCATGGCTTCATTATTTCCTCAGCCAGTCCCAAAGGTACAAACACAACAACAAGTTCATCCAATAGCCATTCAGCAAGCTCCAAGTAGTACAAAGACAAGTCAAGCTAGGAAAAAGTTCGGAAATGAAAGTTAAGCTCAAAACCAGAAAAACAGGTTTTGACGTCATTTTGCGGTAATGGTACCAAAGGCACTATGATTATCGGATGAAGGTGAAAGACCCACCGTTTCGAAGCTAAGAGATAGGGCTACAATATTACAGAAAGTCACTCAACCCAGTTTCGAGTGTAACCAGGTCAAAAACACAAGAAACTACACCAGAATCAGAAAAACAGCTTCACAGAACGCATTCTAGCGGAAACATCATAACTCAGGCTCTCCAAGTCCAAATCCAGAAATTCCAAAACCAGCTGATAGCTAAGAAACAGGGATAAATTTTATCAGAAGGCCTCAACAACTAATTCAGAAGCAATCCTGACCAAAACAACCAATTACAGGCGCAATTCTTACATTCGGGTAAAACCAGAACAGCAATAGTAATTTCGACTTTTCTCACTCTACGCTACTCTGATTGACCTGAAATTTTGTATACATCTCTAAAATGTCATTCCCTACAACTTTCATGTTTTAAACCAAGGCCAATTCGGCCTCTAACTAGGAGCTAAAAATTCAGGCAGAATGTTCCTTCACAAAACCTAATTTTCTGAAATTTCTTCCAAAACAGAAATTGATTGCAATTGTCCACTTTTTCCACCTTCTAGAATCATTATATACCATTTCCAATCATCATAGATAGCCACACAACCATGCTTATATTAAAACAGAAAAATCCCCCAAAATAATAAAACTTCATCACTTCAACCACAAATCAAGAAATAATCCATAATATTGCATCTCATACCACCACCAATCATGATTTAAGCATCAATTAAGGGAGGAAAGGGATCCTTCACCACTCACCTTGGTAACCAAAGAGATGGAGCAACCTTGCACTTAAATCTTCCAAATCACTCCAATAAACACCTCACAAATACTCATTTAATGTTTTCTATGGAGCAAAAACAAGATTCAATGGTTGATTTGGTAGATTGGAGTAAGATTGAAGCTAGAAAGTGGAGTAGAAAATGAAGTTTTTTCTCTCTTATTTTGCTCCTCTTAACAGCCGGCCATGACAAGAAAAATGGGAGAAAAATTGGGTCCAAATTGATTTTAGTAAAGTTAGAAAAGTCTTGGTCAAATTCAACATCCAATGGGTTTGTGACACTTGGCACCTCTAAGCTTTAATCTTATCTTTTTGTCTCTCCAATACAAATATCTTAACACTTTGTAAAATAATATCACTTAATACAAAATTCCAACAAGTTGTCAAAAATATAATGCATTTACCGCACTTGCAGGTCCCACGTTCAAAATACGCTATTAATTTCTCAAAAACTAACCGATACTAGAAAAATCATTTTAAAACTATCTTTGCTCATAAACTTTATCTAGGGAATTTTTCTAATCAAGAAAATGTAGAAAAGGCGGGCGATTGAAAAAAAATAAACCCTAGAAAATTAGAAAATTTCCGGGTTCTCAAACTCATTCTTTTCGGGGCGTCACAGAGTTACTCTCGCCTCTCGAGGTAGAACTGGACAACTTGCAATTTGGTGTTCCGCGCTCCCATAGTGCAAGCACTTCCCTTCCTTCTTCCAACAGTTATCCTCAGTATGGTTTCGTTTCCCACAGAATCCACAAGAACCCCGAGAAATAGAAGCTGAGCTCCCCTATGAGGCACTCCTCTGCTAGCCTCGCCCTACTGGACCACCCCTTGACGGGGTTCCCCTCGACATCCCCAGAAGTCTTCCTCCTCCGGCTCCCTTTCCAAATTTTGGAGGGTTACTTCACTCACTTTGCCCTGAACTACTTCCAGAAAATCCCCGTTTCCTCACCTGGAAGTTTCTCACTTGAAGTCTTTCATTTTCAACTCGCAATGTCTTCTCAACTGTCTCACTAAAAGTATTAATTTGGGCTACCGCCTGTAGACACCAAATTTTTAAATAATTTTTATTTTTTGTTTTTAGTGATAATTCTTTTCTATTTTTATTTTGTTAATTTCATGTTTTTGGTCTTACACTTTTTTTTAAGCATTTTAGACTATTATTATCTATTATTTTATTTTAGTTTTTATTTTTATTTCGTATTCGTTTTGCCCTCTTGGCTGTTTATCTTTATTTTTAAGACTTTTAGCATAAAATTTGTCAAAAGAGAAAATTATTCATTTAAAAAAAAAGCCAAAACAAATGTCATGCGAGCTTGCCCTTTTTCTTCTTATAAGCAGCCGAAGCAAAGCGGAGATATCAGGAAAAACAAGCGCAATTCCATTTCTTTTCCCATTGTTTTGTCCATCATTTTTCTTTACCATCGGATGACTTTAACTCCATTCCATTTGGCTCTCATCAACACCCTTGATGTGAGGGTTTAGAGAGTTGGGTTCTGATATAAAAGGAAAACAGACCGCAAGAAAAGAAAGGGGACGGCTGATAAAAAGAAAGAAAGGCGGCTGGAAAAGAAAAAGCTAGAGGAGGAGAGGTCGGCTGAGGAAGGAAAAAGGGAAAATCAAGGGGGCAAAAGAAAGCTACGGGTTTTCGGAGGAAAACGGAAAAATTTTAGCGAGAGAAAAGAAATCTGAGGGAAACGAAGAGAGAGAGAGAGAGCTACAGGGGGGCTGAAAGAAAATTTTAGAGAAGAAAGGAAGAGGAGACTGGCGGCTAGGGTTGGAAAGAGAGCAAGAGAGGTGAAGGTAAGAAGAGCAGGGAAAAACTGAGAGCAAGAGGGAGATTTGGAGAAGAAATTTTCGGGAGAGAAAAGGGAAAATCTGGGTAAAAGAAGCTACGAAAAAAAAACCAAAAAAACTCCAGATTTTGCGTTGCCTTCATCAGAGCTAGTAGCAGGTCCCTTTCGATTTCTGTGAGAAGTAATCATCTTCCAAGCTCGCAGGTCTCCATTTTCCTCAAGTTAAGATCTTCAAGGTAATCCTTTTCTTTTCATCTTTCTCCGCTTACACATACCCAGAATTATATGCTTCAGTATTTAGTTTCTACTTTCATCTCCCATTTTCCTTCGGCTATTTCTTTTTCATGTTTGTTGATTCAGATCTTGGTTTCATACCACTGCATCCGAGTCTTGTGTTATTGTGGACCATAAGACCTTTTTCTGTAGAGATTATACTGATTTTCTCTTAGTTAGCAACGAACTCAGTAGAGGGTTTATTAATGAATACGGATCTGCAAGTCGTTTCCTCCTAACTCAGAATTTACTTTTTGTTGTGCGTGCTCAATCTGGTATTTTGGCAATGGGTTTAGTGAAGACTAACTTTCATGCTTATGGTTCTGTAGTATGGAAATGTCCAGTTCAAACTGCGTAGGAAAACGCAGTCTAGCTTGCGCTGGTTCGGATGCGCTGATTCCTTTGTTTGTTGCTATCATTTTGTGGGTTCCTTTTGCTCCATGTTTGCTTTAACTCACCTGTTGACTGTTGGAATCCTTTGGATGGATGTGAGTCATGCCCAGAATGCGCACAACCAAAAATTCATTGGTTCGCTTGTAGCTTGATAGGTATACCATGTATGCATTCACCCCAAGCTGTCTTCATGTTGTCCAGTCGTATGGATGAATTTGTTGGGTGTAGACCATTGCATTTGGATGATAATTAACAACACGGGTAGAAAGCTATAACATTGAGCTTTAAGTCATCTTTGTTTGCCTTAATCTTGCCCATACAATGCTTTATCATTGGATGTTGTTAAAATGGAAATCTGGAATTCTTGTTTGAAATGAGAAAAGTTGCATTTCATGCTCCTGTTTTGCTGTCTCCTTTCCCGTAACAGCCCACCAAGTGGGTCTCCTCATCTACTTGATGAGAGAAGATTGGATGAGTGAGTTGAGTTTGCATGTTTGGGTCTAAAACACTTGAATCATGTTTGAATACTTGCTGGGAAAAAAATAAACAACCAAATTGCCGAACCATTCTTGTATATTTTTCCAGAATTTTTTGCATGATCTCTTTCTAAGTTTTCTGTTTGTTTCGATGGTGGTGATTATGTAGTTTTCTTAGCCTAAAGTTGTAGGGTTGGTTTTGAAAAATATCTAATCAAAGTTGTAATTAAGAAATTTGCATTTGGAGATGGAAAGTGCAGCAAGTTTTTTTTTTGCAGCCACTTCATCCGTAGTCTTGCATGAAGTATTTTCAATGTTTGCATGATTTCTTCCTATGTCTTTGCTTGTTTTGATGTCAAATTTATGTCTTGTTGTTTAGTTTAAAGTTTTGCATGTTTTCAATTCTAGATATGGGCACTTTGAGTTTGCGGTCATGCCCTTTGGGTTGACCAATGCCCCTGCCGCCTTTATGGATTTGATGCATCGGGTTTTTAAACCCTACCTGGACCGATTTGTTGTCGTGTTTATTGACGACATTTTGGTTTATTCTAAAGCCCGTGAGGAACATGAGCAACATTTGAAGTTAGTGTTACAAACCCTGAGAGATCATCAGCTATACGCCAAATTTAGTAAGTGTGAATTTTGGCTGGAGAAAATCTCTTTCTTGGGACATGTGATTTCAAGAGAAGGTATTACAGTAGACCCCGCGAAAGTAAAGGCAGTGGCTGAATGGAAGAGGCCAGAAAATGCCACTGAGATCCGCAGTTTCTTAGGGTTGGCTGGGTACTATAGACGCTTTATTAAAGACTTTTCCAAAGTAGCCGGCCCTTTAACCGACCTGACCAAGAAAAACGGTCGTTTTGTGTGGGATACTAGGTGTGAAACTAGTTTTCAGGAGTTGAAGCGAAGGTTAACCAGAGCTCCTGTTTTGGCCTTGCCTAGTGGGAAGGACAGTTTCACTGTTTATACCGATGCTTGGAAGGAAGGTTTGGGGTGTGTGTTAATGCAAAATAAGAACATGATTGCCTTTGCCTCTAGGAAACTAAAAACCCATGAACAAAACTACCCGACCCATGACTTGGAGTTAGCTACTGTGGTCTTTGCTCTGAAAAAGTGGAGACACTATCTCTACGGGGTTACTTTTGAGGTTTATTCAGACCATAAGAGTCTTAAGTATCTTTTTTCCCAAAAAGAGTTGAATATGAGGCAACGCCGGTGGATGGAACTCTTAGAAGATTACGACTGCACGATCAACTACCATCCCGGTAAGGCTAACGTAGTAGCGGATGCCCTAAGTCGGAAGGCTCAAGTAGCAGGGTTGATGGTCAAGGAGTGGGAGATGTTAGGAGCAGCTAGTGAGTGGAACCCTAGCTTGGGATGCGAGAAAATAACTTTTGGAAATATTCGGGTAACATCTACTATTCTTGATCGAATTAAAGAAGCCCAGGAAAAGGACCTGATGGTACAAAAGTGGAAGGAAAAAGTAGAAAAGGAAGCATTACCTGATTTCAATTTGGGTCCTGAAGGGATTTTGAGGTATAGAAACCGAGTAGTGGTGGCCAATGATGAAAACCTGAAAAGGGAAATTTTAGAGGAAGCCCATCGATCGAAATACACGGTCCATCCTGGTAGTAATAAGATGTACCAAGACCTGCGACGGTTGTACTGGTGGGATAAAATGAAAAGAGAGATTGCTCAATATATCCAAACCTGTTTGATTTGCCAGCAAGTCAAGGCTGAACACCAAAAACCCTCCGGACTGTTACAACCTCTTGAGATACCCGAATGGAAGTGGGAAAATATCACGATGGATTTTGTTTCTGGACTGCCAAGAACTCAAAAAGGACATGATGCCGTTTGGGTGATCGTTGATCGGTTGACCAAATCGGCTCATTTCTTACCTGTGAATGTGAAGGATTCCATGGATAAGCTGGCTCGATTGTACCTGAATGAAATTGTGAGGTTACATGGGGTTCCAGTGAGTATAGTTTCCGACCGAAATCCTCGTTTTGTATCGAGGTTTTGGCAAAAGTTTCAGGAGCACTTAGGAACCAAAATCAACCTTAGTACCACCTATCACCCGCAGACGGATGGACAGTCAGAACGAACAATTCAAACCCTCGAGGATATGTTACGGACATGTATTCTGGATTTTGGGGGTAATTGGGGCCAACATATGACTTTGGTAGAGTTTGCCTACAATAATAGTTTCCATTCGTCTATTCAAATGGCACCATATGAAGCTCTCTACGGACGGAAGTGTCGTTCACCCATTTACTGGGATGAAGTAGGAGAAAAGAAAGTTTTAGATCCAACAACCATTCCCTGGATGGAGGATGCACAAGAAAAGGTTAAATTGATCCGTCAAAGACTCCAAACAGCTCAAAGCCGACAAAAGAGCTACGCCGATAACCGAAGGAAAGATTTGGAGTTCGAAGTTGGAGACCGTGTTTTTCTTAAGATCACGCCACTACGAAGTGTCACTGCGGGTAGAAGAAAGAAACTTCAACCACGGTTTGTGGGGCCATACAAAATTCTCCAACGAGTTGGGAAAGTAGCGTACCGACTCGAGTTGCCGCCAAGTTTATCTCGTATTCATGACGTCTTCCATGTGTCGATGCTGAAAAAGTACTATCCTGACCCAACCCACATTGTGCGACCAGAGGAGATTGAGTTAGATAAGGCACTCACTTACGAAGAGAGACCTGTACAAGTACTCGATCGAAGGATTAAGGAACTGAGGAATAAACAAATTTCATTAGTGAAGGTTTTATGGAGGAATCATGGAATAGAAGAGGCAACCTGGGAGATGGAGGAAGAGATGCAAAAGAAATACCCTGAGCTGTTTAGTAACCCAGGTGAGCAATTTCGAGGGCGAAATTTCTTAAGGGGGAGAGGATGTGAGAACCCAGAAGAAAAAAAAAATTATTTATTTATTATTTTATTCCTGTGCACCGTTTTCTTTTATTTTCTTTATTATATTACTTTTATCAACATTTTATCAGTAAATATAGTTTTTAAATCATTTTTCTAGTATAAAGTAGTTCATGAGAAATTTGGAACGTATTTTGGACGTGGGACCCGCTAGTGCATTGAATGAGAGAAATTCGGCCGATTAGGTTAAATTTTACGTAAAGGGTTTTTGCTACTAGGTATTAGGAGATAATTGGAGGTTGCCTAGATGGTTTAGCCATGAGGGACAAGAAGATAGCTCTAGCAAAATAATACGCCAAGTGTCAAATTGTTGTTGGACTAAACTTGCCTAACTTTGCCTAACTTTCTTTAGCTTTAATAAAAGACCAAAAAATTGACTAAATCATCTTCATTTCAGCCTTGTCTTGGCCGAACCTCTCTAGCAAGCAAAGGAAAAAATTCTTCAACCTTCCATCTTCTAATCTTGCTCAAATCTTGAAAACTAGCCGTTTGTTTCTTGAATTAGTCCATAAAAACATCTTGCTAAGGGTCTTGGAAGAGTTTAGTGGTGTTGATTTGGAAGAAAACCTCACAAGCTACAACCTTTCTTGAAGAACTAAGGTATCTTGCTTGGAACTCATCTTTTGTTATAAATTTTGGCCAATTGGTGCCTTATAGTAGCTATTTACGCGATTTTACGGAAGATTTGGTGGATTGGAGTGAAGTTTCATAATTTTCTGATTTTTCTGGATTTTTTTCTGGAATTTTCTGTTTTCCTATGATGGATATGATTGAGTTTGATTTGGTGGTTCTAAATGGTGTTTTATAGCTCTCTTGTGCGTTAATTGTAGTTAATTGCGGAAAATTTCCGCTTGTGGCGAAAATTTCAGATTTAGGGTTTCAAATTGGGGGTTTTCTATTGTTGATTGTTGAACTTCTAATTGGCTATAATTGAAGGGTATTGTGACCCTAATGACGCATATGGAATGGCTTATATATTGTTTGGGTGCTTGTGGTTGTGTTGGATGGCGTTTATTGGTTGTCTTGTAGGTTGGAAAAGCTGAAATTTTAAGGGAAATGCTGTCCAAGTGTCTAGGGTATTGGATTCTTATGTGTTGGGTTGAGATTTGATAGAAATGAACGGTCATCGGGTTTGTTTCTACCTTTAGCCCTAAATGTTATGTATTTTCATTTCCAAGCGATATTTGGGTCTTGCCTTGATAGTTCCTATTAAAAGGTATTCGACTTGTGTTTGGGTCTTAATTGTACTTTTTTGATTATTATAGGGTGTGCCGGTGACCCGAGGCTCACGTCGGGCGAAAACTTGTGAAATTTCTTTGTTTGACTTGGTGAGTGTACTACTCACATGTTTGTTATTCCGTGGCTTTCTTGTACTTGAATTCTGTGATTTGGACTAGGTGAGGCGAGGGTGTACTTTACCACTCTCGTACTCTCTGGCCTCTTGACTATTTATTATATCACTTGAATACCCTTGAATGTACCTGATTTGGTGTCGATTGGATACAATTGTTTACTGTATCTCTGAACCTTTACTGTTCACTCTGAGCTCTACCTCATTGGAAGTCAATGGACTCGAGCCAGTAAGGACTTGGTCGGGGACATTTGACAAGCCATGGGGACTGTATTTGGGAATCTTTGGGTATGAGACCCTTGATTCCGGTATACTCGAGTAATACCAATTCTGTACTGTTTGGTGTTCGGGCCCGGTAAGGGGAATGTGAGGTGGACGGATAATTGGAGTAAAGAGGAGTCTACGGTCATGATTACCTGATATACATTGACGGAAGGTCAATGAAATGAGATCAAGTATGGCAAAGCGGAAAAGGGCTCCTGAGAGCTACCCGTATCCTTTATTCCTTACACTTGGGTGTGGTTACTATTGCTTACTTGACATGCGTATTTGGATTGAATATTTCTTGTGTTTACGTGCTCTTGGTATATGTACGTGATAGTACCACATTGGGCGAAAGCTCACTCCGTTAATTTTGTTTTCCTTACAGGGAATTATCTTTTGGACTTTTGATTTTGAAGAATGAGTTGAGTAGAGCTAGTCAAGAGATTTTGTATAGCTCCTCAATAGTTGGAATCTTAATTGTACTTGGATTTAATACTTCCTTTTGGCTTGTAAACATACGAATGTGGTTTGTAATAGTGAGCGTACTCTTGTCCAATGTATTATATTTGGCTTGTATATATTCTTTTCGTGAATGTTAGATTACCTGTATTTGATTGGGTCTTGGCGGATGGTGACGTGGCAGTCACTATTCACCCTACATTTTGACTTTTGTTGTCCGTTTTACGATTGTTGGGTTGGCTTAGCGCGCTAATAGTTTCCCGAACGACTTGAGTCAGGATTTGACATTTTAGTAGTCCTGGCGAAAGCTGGGCAGGCAGTCCACTAACTCCTTTGGTACGCCTTAGGGGAAGGTGGGGCTGTCACATAGATCGCCAAGGGGTAATGACTCCATATTTGTAGTGGTTGATCGATTTTCTAAGATGGCTCATTTTGTCCCCTGTCACAAAACTGACGATGCATCTCATATCGCACATTTATTCTTTAAGGAGATTGTTCGTCTGCATGGCATGCCTAGGACTATTGTTAGTTACAGAGATGTAAAGTTCCTGAGTTATTTTTGGAGGACTTTGTGGTCCAAACTGGGCACTGGGCCATTATTCTCCACCACTAGTCATCCACAAAGTGATGGACAAACTGAAGTTGTCAACCGCACACTTGGCACTTTACTTCGGGCCTTGATCAAAAAGAATCTTAAGTCTTGGGAAGAATGCTTACCTCATGTTGAATTTGCCTATAATCGAACTGTGCATAGTGCAACACAATATTCTCCCTTTGAGATTGTTTATGGCTTCAACCCCCTGACCCCCCTTGATTTGGTGCCCTTACCTTCCTCTGAGCACACCAGCTTAGATGGGAAAAAGAAAGCTGATTTTGTGCGCAGGTTACATGAAGCCGTGCTGTAAGGATCGAAGACAACCTAAGAGGGGGGGTGAATTAGGCTTTCAAAAATCTGCTAAGATATATTCTACCTTTTTTCACAGACAACCTTTCTTTTCTCAAATACCTCCCAATGAACAAGATAACACAAGAGCACAGGTATTCGTGTGATAAATAGAAGAACAGTTTATATAGAAAAGCAGTAAATGAAAGTAAAGAAGCAAACCAGGCTCCAAACACAACTGAGGTTTGAACACCACTTTTATATACCAAGTTACTTCAAGTTGAACAGACTTGCAACCAATCTATTGTGTACAAGGAAGGGATCACTTCCTTCTTGCCCCAAACCACACTTGGTCAAGCAAGGAAGTTTTACAAATACTCGCAAACCCTCACTATGCTACACTATTGAAGAAGCTATGTCACACTTGAAAAACTGCACGAAGATTGTACAAGCAAGGAGTACAAATGTTCCTTTTGAGTATTCTAGCACACGCATCACTCACAATCTGATGTAGGCTTGATGTACAAAGTTGTCTTGAGGTGGTTGACTTTGTTCTTTTTATAGGAGACCAGAGAATTCCTCAATTAATGCTGTCAACGGGTAGAAGGCAGCTGAAGAGTCAACTAGCCGTTGGTGCTGTCGGACGTCCGATGGTTAGATTTTATGCGTCCGAACGAGATCAATGAGTTCTGGAAGTTTTCTTGAAATCCTTCGGACGGCCGATGCGTTCAGAGTGTTGTGTCCGAAGAGCAGCAACACTTGTCGGACGTCCGATACACAGGTGTTGAGCGTCCGATCATGATTAGTAGTCATGGAACCTCTAGCTTGTCTTCTTAGGACGTCCGAGTCTGAGTTCTTTACTCGTCCGAAGATACTCAAAGGATATCGGACGTCCGATACTTTTCTTTTGTGCGTCCGACATCATCCTCAGCAGTCTTCATTCTTTTTTATCTTCTTTTTCTGCTTTAAAACCTCAGACCTGTTTGGTTTATTTCTGAAAAGGATTTCTACAAGAGGTATTAGAAATATCCATTTGTTTTGTAATCATCAAAAGATATGAGTTGAGATAAACAATCTCCCCCTTTTTGATGACGACAAAACAATTGGATAGAGCAAAAATGAAGCAGCTCCCCCTAACGAAGTGCATAAGTAGTATACAGAAAGAAACGCAATCCACATCATCATCAGTGCTAATTTAACTCAACTCCCCCTGAGACTGACTCCCCCTAACTAGTTGCTCTACACTACCAGTGTTAAACCAAATCCAATTCCAATTCTCCCCCTTTTTGTCATCACAGGATTTAGTACCAGTAATGCATCTCATCAGAAACAATATCAGTATACACATTAACAATATTCAACACAAATTGGAATCAATTAGAAACATTCAATCAGCAGATTTCTCAAACACATAACCAACCATAACACTCATTCAAAACATTCATAACAAAACACTTAATTATAACATTCAGAAACAGTAAAAAATTGTACAGACCAGGTGTTCAGCACTTAATACAAAAGTACAATGCAAAAAGATGAACTATAGTCCTAGATAAAGGTGTAGTGACCTAGTAGTGCATAGATGGTGATTTTAGATGATCCAGGCCTTCTCCTAGCCAGACGATACTATGCAGGATCCTCTTCTTCCTCAGTTTCTTCATCACTATCTTCAGATGCTTCCTCAGTTACTGGAGCCTTGCCTTTATTCTTGGGCTGAGAACTGGAGGCTGGTGTGGTCTCATTACCAGTAGTTGGCCTGGTGGGCTCAGATCTTGGTTCTTTCTGATGAGTAGTCTCATTTGTCTCAGGTATAGGGGGCACAAGAATATTCCTTTTTTCAAGGAAAGAGGATTGTTGGGCAGAGGTCATGGTCATCATGAGACCATCTTCAAGAAGCATAACATGCTGTTTGAGGTCTTCAAGCAAGGTAATGACTTCAGAGTTGGATACAAAGGACCTGCTAGCAGACTTCCTAGGATGAATGGTGAAAGGTGAGACAAAGTCTGATTGATCACGAGAAGTCCTAGGAGTGACAGGGGTTTCATGAAAATTTTTCCTTCGAGACTCAGCCACAGTCTCCTTATAGCACCAATGGCCTTCAAAAAATTTCAAGTTCTTCCTTTCAAAGTAAGCTTTTGAGAAGATTGATGAAGCACTTTCTTTGGGAGATTTTCCAGAAAAAGGAATTTCAAAATGGGCAAAGATGGGGGTCAGAAATCTGCCATTGGAGAGCTTCCTACGACTGTCAGTGCTAATTTTGAGCAGGAACTTGCACATTACAAATCCAAAGTCAATGCGGATTTTTTCAACAAAGCAGTAAAACAGATAAAGCTCCATTTTATTTGCATCTGTTCTGTGGCCATCAGTGGGCACCAACAGATTTGAAATGATGGTGAAGATAATCAGATTTTGAGGACTGAGATCATCCAATCTAGCCTCAGCAGGAGTATTGAATGTGGTTTGAAAATAGGTCATGAGTTTAGCATTGTAAAAATGGTGATAGATAGAGGGAAATTCCTCATATGAAAAGAAGTTTACAATTTTTCCTTTGAAACTGGGTTCAATGCTGGTTTTCAAAATGGAATTCACAATGTCAGGGGTTAACATGATGTCTACAGAATTGACCCTAGAGATGAGTTCAGTATGTGATTTACCCTTTCTAAGATTAGCAAAGAATTGATATAGCATGTCAGGGTAAAAGACATTAGGAATGGTCAGAATATGGGTCCATTTCTGGAATTCAAACAATTTGATAACATATTCAAGATCAAGTTTACGGAATTCATAGGGAAGAATAAGCCTTTGGGTGATAAAACCTTTTTGAGAGACCAACTCAAATCTGTCTCTGGCTTCATCATCAATGAATTTCGGAAGAGGAGTGGGTTCTTCTACTGGTTGAGACACAGGATCCTTTCCAGAACGTTTCTTGCTTGAAATTTGTGTGGCAGATGCTTCCACATTTTGAGCCTCAGATCTTGTCCTTGGAGACTTCCTGGTAGAAGGTTCAGGAGTCTTCTGACTTCCAGTAGTGTTCCCTTCATTCTGCTGATCATCAGAGGGATCAGCAGACTGTTTTTTCTTGGATTGAGGAGTGCTCTTCCTCTTAGCAGACCTCTTCCTTTTAGCAGAAGATCTTGTGATAGTTTTATTCCCCTGGTCAGCCTGTTCTGGTTCCTCATTTCTACCAACAATGTTCTCTTCAGAGTTCTGTTCATCCACCTGTTCTTCAGATGATTCAGCAGTATGGATGTCCAGTTTTCTTTGGGCAGTCTGCTTCACTTTACCATTACGGGTTACAGTCTTCTTTTTGGGTGCCACAGGAGGTGGTTCCAAAATTTTAATATATTCATCCCTAAGCCTAAAAGATCGTCTGGCACTAGTAGATCCTCCTCTCATTCTAACCATAATGCAATGTGAATATGTTTTTGGATAAGGAGTGTGGTGTACAAAGAAAGTGTGCAGTAAGAACCAACTAATGTGTACTGAGAAGCCGCAAGGAGGGAGTTATGAGAAGTTAGGGTTTCGTGTGTAAATTGGGAGTTTTGTGGTAGTTGGGAGTTGGGAGTAATTTTTAAGAGAAATCAATGCGCAATAGAAGTGTAGTTGAGTTGGTTGGTTAAATTTCTCGAAACTTGGTTTGAGGAGAGAGGAATTTGAATTTCAAATATTAGAGGAAACTGAAAGGTTGCGTCCGAGACTTATGAAAAAATGAACTGAGAAGAATGGGTAACTGCCTTATAAGACTCAATTTTTGAGTGTCGGACGTCCGAACGAAGTGAAGCGTCCGACATAACCGTCCGAGCCAGGGTTTTTTCTGAGATTAGGCGAAGAACACTATCGGACGTCCGTTCCATTTATCGACCGTCCGATAAAGATTGACTAGAAATGACAATTAGAATATTTTTTCCGACACCCCCAATTTTGTTCTCAAGGACACAAATTGATCTAGTGGAAGAGCCTTTGTGAGGATATCAGCTATCTGTTCTTTAGAACAAACAAACTCAACACGGATTACCCCCTTGGAGACAAGATCACGAATGAAATGATGCTTTATATCAATGTGCTTAGTCCTAGAGTGTTGAATGTGATTTCTTGTTAGATTGATTGCACTAGTGTTGTCACAGTACATGGGTACACATTCATATATTAAACCAAAGTCATTCAATGTGTTTTTCATCCATAACAATTGAGCACAACAAGCACCAGTGTGAGGCCCCAATTCGTTCTACGTTGAGATATTCATTATTTGGACGGTAACGTTTGGTTTGGGAGTATTTCGAAAACCCTAAGTAGGGATTAAGATCTAAACCCTAAGTTCCGGTTAAAATTGAAAACCCATTTTTTCTACATTTTCTTTATTAGAAAATTCCCCAGATAATTTTTATTGAGTAAATAGAGTTTTTAGATGATTTTCTAGTATTAGTTAGTTTTTGAGAAATTAAGAACGTATATCGGATGTGGGACCCACTAGTGCGAAAAGTTCGGAAAAATTCGGCCAATAAGGTTAAGTTTCGGATACTGTGTAAAATTTATCGGGTGTTAAGAGATAAGTAGAGTGTGTGAAATGATTGATGTGAGAGAGAAAAGAAAGGATAGGATTGCATTTATGAGAGTGACAAGTGTCACTTCCTTATTGGATTGAACTTAAGAAATACTATTCACATTTTTGATTTTTTTTACCAAAGGATTAAATATCTCAAAAATCATTCAAAATTCACCATTTTTCTTTCTCCATAGCCGGCTCTCTCTCTCCCTTGCAAGAAGGAGAAAAAAAACCTCTTCAATCTTCAAGCTTTCCACTAGCAAATCATCTCAATCAAGCACATAAATTAGTTTCCTTTCCATACAACTTTTCTAGTTGGTGATAGTGGTTGGTTTAGTGAAGTTTTTTGGAAGAACTAAGGTGTCCATCATCTCCATCTCTCTTGTTATTAGGTGAGTGATGCTTAAACTTCCCTCGTATACTTAATGATGGTTATTTTGTGCCTAATGGTGGCTTGAGTAATGGAATATGTGATTTATTTTTTGATTTGAAGAGTTTTGGTGAAGTTTTCCATTTTATGATGATTGGTAATGGTCTATATAGACTCTAGTAGGTGCAAATTAGTGATAAATGCAATCAATTTTGGATTTGGATGGAAAAATGGAAAGTTAGGGTTCATAATCCCCTAATTCTGTCCGGTTTTAGATCATAGGGTTAGAGGCCGAATTGGACTTTGCTCAAAACATGAAAGTTGTAGGTATTGATGAGTTTGAAGTGCCTGCAAAATTTCAGGTCATTTGGATTAGTGTAGAGTGAGTTATGTCGGAATTACCGTAGCTGTTCTGCTTTGGTCAGAATGCGAAAATTGTGTTGGTATTTGGCTATTTTGGCTGGAATCACTTTGGATTTGGATGTTAGTGTCTTCTGATGAAATGTAGCTGGATGTCTTAGCTATCATATGCCTTTGGAATTTCGGCATTTGGACTTGTATAGACTGAGTTGTGTTCATTACACCGTTGTGTGTTTTGCAAACCTGTTTTGGTAATTCTGGTTTCGTGTTTTGCATATTTGACCTAGTTGTGCTAGGATTTGGACTGAGTGACCTTTTACATTATTGTAGCCCTGTGTCTTAGCTTCGAAACGGTGGGTCTTACACCCCCATCCGATAACCGTAATGAATTTGGTGCCATTACCGCATATTGAGGTCAAATACGGTTTGTGATCCTGTTTTGCGATTCTGGTATAGTGTCTTGCATTTTTGACCTTGTTACATTCAAAATTGGACAAAGTTTCCTTCTTCAACATTGTAGCCCCTTACGTCCTGGATATCCCTGTAAAATTTCAGGTTAAACGGATTAGTATATCCTGAGCTATAAACGAAATACTCAGACCTGTTTTGACCGTCAAATTCTGTTACGTTTTTGGACAGTTTATGACTGGAACTTTGGCTTCACATTTGACTGGGTTACAAGCTGTTTGGGCTTGCGACCAAAACACCAAACTTATAGCCCTATATCAGAGCTTTCTAACGCCCTTGGAATTTCATGAATCGGATTTATAAAACCTGAGATATAGCCGAGCAAATAAGGCCTGGCCGTGAAGATGACCATTTTCTGGTCAGATCTGTTTTGGTCCTGATGACCAGTTTTCGTTCCAAATTTGGATTTCCGACCTTCATGAAAGTTGTTCCATTTGGAATGAACTATCTAACTGCCAATTTGCAGCTCTTTTGACCATGTGTAGCATAGAAAACAGTTCGCACTCAAAACTGACCATTTGTGCATTGGCCAGATTTCGTAAGTGTTTGTGTTTGGCTCATTTGGGACCGAAGCCTCCAGTTTCAGTTTTGGATGTCTTCATAACATTTGTTGTTCATCCTTTAAGCTTCGATATGGCATCTCATACGCCTTAATCCGATATTTGTAACTCAACTTATGAGTAAACTAGAAATGAGTGTCAAATCTGCCGTTTCCGCTAACGGCCGTTTCCGTTTCCGTCCGTCATATTTACGTGCGCGCGTGTCGTTTTTGCCGTTTTGCTTGTTTTAGGCACGATAGTAGCCGTTTGCGATATTATGTGACACAATCTTCTATTTCAGACGGTGGTGAGTTGGGCGGAACTGGTGGGGCCCACTACTAGCTGTTCATTTCGATCCGACTTCGTACTTTTGCTATTTCAGTTTCTGAGTAAGTATTCAGGCCAATTTGATGTGTTTTCTTTGCTATGTGTTTGAGATATGTGAAAAGGGTACTTAGGCGAGGGTGTACTTTATCGCACTCGACCTAAACCCTAATTTGAATGTATAATTGTACTTGGCATATGTATATGAAACTTTTGGAATCAAAACCCTTGAGCTTGTGGCTCGAGGCGACTTTCGAGTAAAGTTTGTGAAGTTTGCAAAGTTTGTGAGTTCGTGGGCCCGATCTAAGACCTGTTTGGACTATTCGAGCCGGTTAGGGCTTGGTCGAAATCAGTCCAACTTAGTCTGAGGTCATCAAGTTTGTAGGTTCATGTTATGAACTAATTTTGTGAATCCGGTTCACCGAGAAGGTGACCAAGTTTGTGACCCGAGCTTGTGACTCAAGCTCAAGTTTGTGATTTCGTTCGCCCGGGCAAGTTTGTGAGGTGACTGGCCAGTGAGGGTGATAAGGTGTCGGTGGGTGTACAAGTGAAGTTCTACGGACCATTGAGTGTGGTCGACGGAGTGTCGGCAGGAGATCACGCATGGCATATGAATTGGCTTTGGAGCCACCTGTATCCTTATTATATGATGTTGTTCTCTTCTGCTTTTGCTTTACTCTTATTGTGAAATAGTTGCTACATGAATTTATGCTTTCGCCTCTGTTTACTTACTAAGCATTTAGCTTACCCCATTCCTTTTGTTTTCCTTAGCAGGGGCCGACGCGGGGATTTTGGCACTTACACTAGTGTAGTTAAGTTTGTTTGTAATAGCTGGACAGTTAGGATGTTTGTTTTTGTTTTGGTGGTTTGTATAAGGACCCTTCTTAGGGTCTATCTTCTGCTGGTTGTGGTTGTAGTATATTAGAGTGGTTTGACTCGAGACTTTTGAAGATGTAAATATAACTTTTGGGATTGTATATATTGTATATAGTGCTCTTTCGATCTATCTCGTTTGATTGCTTTAAGTTTTGAGTCCTGGCGCGAGCTAGGCAGGCGGCCCGCCGATACCCTTGGGTTCGCCCTTGGGAGAAGTGGGGTCGTCACAACCAGCAGCAACATATTCAGCTTCAGTAGTGGACAATGAGATAGCATTTTGTTTTTTACTAAACCAAGAGACCAAGCAATTTCCAAGAAAGTTGCATATACCAGTAGTACTTTTTCTATCTATTTTACAACCACCAAAGTCGGCATCAGAGAATCCACACAAAGGAAGTTCATGACATTTTGGATACCACAAACCAAAATTTAAGGTTCCTTTAAGATATCTTAAAATTCTTTTTACCGCATTCAAGTGTGATTCCTTTGGACAGGATTGAAAACGAGCACATAAACACACAGCAAACATGATGTCAGGCCTACTAGCAGTTAAATAAAGTAAACTCCCAATCATACCTCTGTACTTCTTTTCCTCAACTTTTGTACCTTCTTCATCTTTGTCAAGTTTGGTAGATGTGCACATAGGTGTTCCAACAGGCTTTGAATCCTCCATTCTGAATCTTTTCAGCAACTCCATGGTGTATTTTGTTTGATTTATAAATGTTCCATCTTGTGTTTGAATCACTTGGAGTCCAAGGAAGAAGTTCAGTTCTCCCATCATGCTCATTTCAAATTCTTTTTGCATGATGATGGAAAAATCCTAGCACAATTTTTCATTAGTAGCACCAAATATGATATCATCCACATATATTTGCACAATCAAAAGATCTTGTGAGCTTTGTTTTGTAAAAAGTGTAGTGTCTACAATGCCTCTTTTAAAACCATTTTCAATCAGAAATCCACTCAGACGTTCATACCATGCTCTAGGAGCTTGCTTTAATCCATATAAAGCTTTTGAGAGTTTAAACACGTGATCTGGATAAGATACATTTTCAAAACCAGGAGGTTGGTCAACATAGACTTCTTGATCTATAAATCCATTTAAGAAAGCACTCTTAACATCCATTTGAAATAATTTAAAATTCTTGAAACATGCAAATTCTAAAAACATTCTTATGGATTCCAGCCTGGCTACTGGTGCAAAAGACTCATCAAAGTCTATTTCCTCTTCTTGAGTGTATCTCTTAGCCACCAGTCTAGCCTTATTTCTAACAATCTCCCCTTTATCATTCAATTTGTTTCTAAAAACCCATTTTGTGCCAATGATAGGATGGCCTTGTGGTCTGGCAACCAGAATCCAGACTTTGTTTCTTTCAAATTGGATTAACTCTTCTTCCATAGCTAAAATCCAATGCTCATCATTCAAAGCATCAACAACATTTTTAGGTTCAATATGTGATACAAAAGCAAGATTATCTACCAGGTGTCTAGAGGAACGAGTCCTGACCTTTTCAGAAGGATCACCAATTATAAGCTCCCTGGGATGATTATGAGCAAATTTCCAGGCTCTTGGAAGATCATTAGGAGTAGTGGTATCTCTATTATTCACTTCTTCAGTTGGACTGACCTGAGCATCATTATCCTTTGAATCAGTTTCTGGTGAAATAGAGTCATGGTCATTGATTGCTAGCTTCTTTAGTCCTTCTTGAACACCTGTGTCATCATCTTCATCACAACTCATAGAAATGTCACCATTAGATTCATCAAAAGTAATGTGTATAGTCTCCTCTATAATCAATGTTCTACGATTATAAACTCTGAAACCTCTTTTGTTTTCACAATAACCCAAGAAAATTCCCTCATCAGATTTCTTGTCAAACTTTCCAAGATGTTCCTTGATATTCAAAATGAAACATTTACAACCAAATACTTTGAAGTAGCTGACAACAGGCTTTTTGTCATACATGAGCTCATAGGAAGTTTTGTTCAAAATTGGTCTTAGAAGAACTCTATTCATGGTATAACAGGCTGTGTTTATGGCTTCAGCCCAAAAATATTTTGGTAAATTGCATTCACTAAGCATGGTTCTAGCAGCCTCTTGGAGAGTTCTATTTTTTCTTTCTACAACACCATTTTGTTGAGGGACTCTAGCAATAGAGAATTCATGAGTAATACCATTATGATCACAGAACTCTGGAAAACCACAGAACTTGAATTCTGTCCCATTATCACTTCTAATCCTAACAATTTTCAAGCCAAGCAGATTTTGTACTTTAGCAAATAATGAGGTAAAATTCTTAAAGGCATCATCTTTATGAGCAAGGAATATTACCCAAGTATATCGAGAGTAGTCATCAACAATTACAAAACAATATCTCTTACCACCAAGGCTTGCAGTCTGTGTAGGGCCAAACAGATCAAGGTGCAGAAGTTCAAGTGATTTTGAAGTAGAAACACATTTCTTAGGTTTAAAAGAGACCTTGACTTGTTTTCCAAATTGGCAAGCATCACAGATTCTGTCTTTTTCAAATCTGATTTTTGGAAGACCTCTAACAAGTTCCTTTTTAGAAATTTCTTTCAGTAAGTCCATATTGAAGTGACACAACCTTCTATGCCATAACCATGGGTCCTCATTTGCTACTTTGAGACATTTGAGATATGAGGAATCAATTTTTTCAAGATACACTACATAGACATCATTAACTCTTTTTCCTTTGAAAATAATGTTGAACTTTGAGTCAAATATAAGACATTCAAGCTTTTTGAACAATACAAACATATTCCTATCACACAATTGGCTAACACTTAACAGATTGTAGCTCAAATTGTCAACAAGAAGAACATTGTGGATAAAAGTTTGATCATTCTTACCAACATTGCCAATGCCAACAGTCTTGGCTCTGTTATCATCTCCAAATGTTACCTTTCCACTTGCTTTTTGCTTGAGTTTAATGAATTGTGATGCATCACCAGTCATATGTCTTGAACATCCACTATCAATGAACCATTTTGATTCTTTAGCAATGTAATCCTGGTTCACCTACACACAAACCCACAAGATAATATTTGGTACCCTTTACATGTTGGGTCCTTGAGAGTTAGTCTTATGTTTAACTATCCACATGCATCTCATGCCATTTCTCATGTTTTTCTTAACATGACAGTTGCTATACCTGTGACCAGATTGACAACAAAAGTTGCATACTGACATTGAATCAATCAAATGAACAGGTTTAATGAATCTGACTTGCCTTCTTCTGTGAATAGCAAACTCATTTGTATTTTGGTTTAGTCTTATTCGATGAGTATTAGCATAAGGTACAGTGTCATTCTTTTGAAAATGATTCTGTTTCACATGATGTAACAATTTACATAAATCATCCATCCTTTTTCTTAAGCTGCATTGCTCACTTTTGAGTATGTCACAGTAATTTTTCTTTTTGTAAAGTTCAGCAAGCATATCAGTTTCAATCCTTTTCAGATTATCATTTTCATGCTTAAGACATTTGTTTTGTCGAAAAAGATTTGCATTGTCTTGTATTAGAAAGTTGATTTTTTGCTTCAATTCTTTGTTTTTAACATAGGATTCTTTCAAGCTGTTATGCATTTTTTCTAGAAAAGAATTAACATCATCATCAGATTCACTATCACTATTGGTTTGAGAATTGCATTGTGTTACCTCTTCATCTCCAATAGCCATGAAAGCCACTTGAGCAGACTCCTCTTCTTCTTCAACTTCGCCTTCTGAGTTGCAATCATTCCAGGTAATCTGGAAATTGTTGAACTTTGGTTTTCGTTCAATCTTGTTTTCCTTCTTTTTCTTCATTGGACACTCATTTGCATAATGTCCAGGTTGGCCACATTCAAAACATTTATCGTTCTGCTTCTTGTTGAATTCCAGTTTCCCTCTATTCCTGAAGTCATTAGTCTGATTCTGGAAGGAATTGCTGGATCCGCCTTTCCTGAATCTTCTCTTATTGAGAAATCTTTTAAAGCCTCTTGTGATGAGTGCAATATCACTGTCATCACCTTCCAAGTCATTTTCATCCAGTGAGGCTGTTTCATCTTCATCTTGTGAAGCTTTCAGAGCAATACTCTTCCTTCCTTTTGTGTCTTCATCTTCCTGCAACTTAGATTTAAGTTTCAGTTTGTAAGAGGTCAGAGAGTTAATCAGAGATTCAATGGATAAGGAATTTAGATCCTTGGCTTCCTCTATGGCAGTCACTTTGCTTTCCCAATCCTTTGATAGAGCATTCAGAATTTTTCTGTTCTTTTCACCTAGAGAGTACTCCTTCTCAAGCACCTCTAAATCCTTGATCAGATCATTAAATTTACAATACATTTTGTCGATGTTCTCATGAGGCTCCATCTTAAAAGATTCATACTTGGTGACCAGAATGGACTTTTTCTGTTCTTTTACGTTGTTACTGCCCTCATGAATTTCTCTTTGCTTATCCCACATTTCTTTGACAGATTTACACCCTTTTACTCTGATTGACTCATTTGAGTCTAAAGCACTATAAAGAACATTCATGGCTTTGGCATTCAATGTGAGATTGGTTCTGTCTTGAGCATTCATCTCAGCTCTCGTTTTTTGCCGCAACAAACCTGTTTCTGCATCAAGGAAGTTAGCATCATGCGGTCCTTCATTCACAATAAACCACAGCTCAATATCAATGGATTGCAGGAAGATAATCATTTTTTCTTTCCAACTAACATAATTGGAACCAGTAAACATGGGAGGCCTAGTAACAGATTGCCCCTCAACAAACATAGCATGACTGGTTGTCATCTTACTCCAAGCCGCTTGAGCTTAATCTCTAGGAGACCAAGCTCTGATACCAATTGTAAGGATCGAAGACAACTTAAGAGGGGGGGTGAATTAGGCTTTCAAAAACCTGCTAAGATATATTCTACCTTTTTTCACAGACAACCTTTCTTTTCTCAAATACCTCCCAATGAACAAGATAACACAAGAGCACAGGTATTCGTGTGATAAATAGAAGAACAGTTTATATAGAAAAGCAGTAAATGAAAGTAAAGAAGCAAACCAGTCTCCAAACACAACTGAGGTTTGAACACCACTTTTATATACCAAGTTACTTCAAGTTGAACAGACTTGCAACCACTCTATTGTGTACAAGGAAGGGATCACTTCCTTCTTGCCCCAAACCACACTTGGTCAAGCAAGGAAGTTTTACAAATACTCGCAAACCCTCACTATGCTACACTATTGAAGAAGCTATGTCACACTTGAAAAACTGCACGAAGATTGTACAAGTAAGGAGTACAAATGTTCCTTTTGAGTATTCTAGCACATGCATCACTCACAATCTGATGTAGGCTTGATGTACAGAGTTGTCTTGAGGTGGTTGACTTTGTTCTTTTTATAGGAGACCAGAGAATTCCTCAATTAATGCTGTCAACGGGTAGAAGGCAGCTGAAGAGTCAACTAGCCGTTGGTGCTGTCGGACGTCCGATGGTTAGATTTTATGCGTCCGAACGAGATCAATGAGTTCTGGAAGTTTTCTTGAAATCCTTCGGACGGCCGATGCGTTCGGAGTGTTGTGTCCGAAGAGCAGCAACACTTGTCGGACGTCCGATACACAGGTGTTGAGCGTCCGATCATGATTAGTAGTCATGGAACCTCTGGCTTGTCTTCTTCGGACGTCCGAGTCTGAGTTTTTTACTCGTCCGAAGATACTCAAAGGATATCGGACGTCTGATACTTTCCTTTTGTGCGTCCGACATCATCCTCAGCAGTCTTCATTCTTTTTGATCTTCTTTTTCTGCTTTAAAATCTCAGACCTGTTTGGTTTATTTCTGAAAAGGATTTCTACAAGAGGTATTAGAAATATCCATTTGTTTTGTAATCATCAAAAGATATGAGTTGAGATAAACACGTGCGAGCAAACATTGAGAACCGTACGCAGCAATACATCCAGCAAGCCAACAAACACCGTCGCAAGATGATTTTTGAGCCTGGAGATTGGGTTTGGCTACACTTGAGGAAAGAGCGATTTCCCAAGCAACGCCACAACAAATTATCCCCAAGAGGTGATGGACCATTTCGGGTGCTCCAGGGAGTCAATGACAACGCATACAAATTGGAGCTACCTGGGGAGTACAATGTTAGCGCGACCTTCAATGTCGCGGACCTGAGCCCATTTCTTGGTGAGGAGGATCCAGATTTGAGGGCAAATCCTTCTCAAGAGGAAGGGACTGATGTGTGCATGAACCAGAGCCCAGTCCGAGTCCCATTGGGCCCTGTCACACGTACACGGGCCAAGCTCTTCAAAGAATCCCTCCAAGCCCTTGTTCGAGTTGTCCAAGATCAACATGGAGCCCATAGAGATATTGAAGGCTTGGAAAGAGTCAATCAAGCAACTTACACTTTGATCCAAACCCATGAAGAATCAAGTGGGCCTCTTTGTGAGTCGGCCGAGTAGGGCCTTAGTCATTGTTATTTATTTAGTTGGATTAGTTGCTTAGTAGAAGGCATGGGCCGGCCCATCTTGAAGACAAGCTGGCCGACTTTTCCCTTTAGGGTGTCTTTAGGGTTTTCTTGTTATCTCTAGCCTGTAAATAGGCTAGCTTTGTAAGGTTAAAGAGACAAGTTTTATGAATAAAATTCTTAGTACTTTCGTTTTCTTCCTAGAGAATTCGAGCCTTTAACTTGCTTTGGCAAGGGTTATTGAGCAATTTTGCGTCCTGTCCTTGATTGTTCATCCGACCTATTCCCCTGGAGTATTCACCTTCATCGGAGTGTCGTCTACCACCTAAGTCAAATCGTGTCGTCCGTTTGATTCTAGGTTCCGCAAACCAAGCGTTGGACAACCTTGCTAGATCCTTGGGCAAACGTGCTACGTGTCTCGAAACGTGTTGATCGAGGAACGTATCAAGACCCTAACACAATCCCCAAAAGTTCTAAGAATCAGGTTTCAGGTTCGCCCAGGTTATTTCTAACTTAGGCTTTGATACCAACTGTGATAGCCCCATCTTCCCCTAAGGCGTACCAAAGGATTTAGCGAATTGCTTGCCCACCTCTCGCCAGAACTATAAAGACGGTAAAACACACTAAAACGTTCGGAATATGTATATTACTGCTCCTAGATGATTTAACAATCCCAAAACGGAAAACGAAAAAAACCCGCAACTGAAAGTGAATAGTGACTGCCACGTCACCATCTGCCCGATACCCAATCGAATACAGATAACGTCATATAACCCCCAAGGAATGAACATTCCACACCAAATATAATACATGAACATGATTAAACCATTTTATATACATATGTTTGTAATTTACAAAGCAAAAGGGAAATATTTGGATCAAAGTACATTTAGAGTTTTCAACTCCCGAGGAGCTATACAAAAGAGTATTTATACTAGCTCAATTCATTCTTCAAAATGATCATTGGTCCAAAAGATGGTTCCCTGTAAGGAAAACAAAGGTAACGGGGGTGAGCTTATACTCGTGTGGTACCGACAAGACACACCAGGATAAGCATGATTAGGCAAGGAACACATAAGAAATTTCATCACATAACCAAGTTAAAAGGATACGGTCGGCTCTCAAGAGCCACTTTTCACTTGCCGTACTTGATCTCAAACCCGTCGACACTCCATCAACGTTTGGAGTAAAGAACAAGACCGTAGGTCCCACTTTACACCACATTCCTTCCACCGAACATTCCCTTTACCGGGCCCGAACACCTCACAGTAACAGAAAGGTAATACTCAGTATACCACAGAGTCGAGGAGATAACACTCCACTCGACTAACAATCACTCATGGTTCGTTATCAAACCGACCATACCCTTGCCGGCTCGACCCGAACAACGACCAATGAGGTAAGAGCTCAGATATCATAATAAAGTCGTTGGATACAACCCTCCAATCGACATTAAGTCATGCACAAGTATAGTTTCACAGTAATATAGTAGCAGTCATACAAGTAAGAGAACAAGAGCGGTGAAGTACACTCTTATCTCATTCAAGTCAACCAAGTTCACAGAATCAAGTATAAACAATCATTTATGTGACGGCCCCACCTCCCCCTAGGGCGTACCCCAGGGTTCGGCGGGCCGTCCGCCCAGCTCTCGCCGGGACTCAGTCGCTCACTACAGTCCTCAACCCAATTACAATATAAAAACCAAAATTACATCAAATTCTCCAATGGTTACATATTACAAATGCAGCGGAAAACTGATTCCAATCGTGGAACGTATACTTACATCCATATTAATTTCAAATATTTATACAAGACCAACTCGTACATAAAATAGATCCAAACTTAAACTGTACACGATATAAGCCATCCAGTCACGTGAATAAGCACTCCAAGCTTTCCTTCGCCTTGAGCCCTGTGGGGGGGAAATAAAACATTTTTGGGGTGAGCTAGAAGCTCAGCGAGTAACCATTAAAATCAGTAATCAATTCAGTTTCACAGTCGTTCATTTCAGTGATGTCATGATTTCAAGATCAAATGTACATTTATTGCTCTCGTGAGCCAGCGAAATCGTTGTACTTAAACACCCAACGCTCCAAACAAACATTAAACAGTAAACAGTCAGTGGGGAGCCATTTGCTCCAGATGAACAGTACACAGAGGCGGAGACGTTGGTGTTCAGCACATGAATTCCAAGCACTCATTTAAGCCAAAACATGTCATGGGCCACATGCAAGCACTCATGATATGCAATCAAGTAAATAGTGCAAGAAACGGTTCATAAGAAGCTTTAACAGTAGTTTGGGGTCACTCACCTCCACGGCTCAAAAACCATCCATCATATAACATTGCCTTGCTCAAATCCAAGCCTTAGATCACAAACCCAATGCAAACAAGTCCCTTCAAAGTTCGGACAGCACTTCCCCTACATTTGCTAACTTTTCCAGCCATCATGGCTTCATTATTACTTCAGCCAGTCCCAAAGTCACACAAATAAGTTCATCTAATATCCATACAGCAAGCTCCAAGTAGTACAAAGACAAGTCAAGCTAGGGAAAAGTCCGGAAATGAAGGTTAAGCTCAAAACCAGAAAAACAGTTTTGACGTCATTTTGCGGTAATGGTGTCAATTTCACTATGATTATCGGATGGGGGTGTAAGACCCACCGTTTCGAAGCTATGAAACAGGGCTACAACAATGTAGAAGGCCACTCAATCCAAATCCTAGCACAACTAGGTCAAATATGCCAAAAATACCAAACCAGAACCACTAAAACAGGTTCACAAATCACACAATGCTGTAATGAGCCCAACTCAGTCTATACAGGTCCAAATTCCGAAATTCCAAAGGCATGTGTTAGCTAAGACATCCAGCTACATTTTATCAGAAGACACCAACATCCAATCCAAAGCAATTCCAGTCAAAATGGCCAATTACAAGTGCAGTTTTCGCATTCTGTCCAAAGCAGAACAGCTACAGTAATTCCGACATAACTCACTCTACACTAGGCCAAATGACCTGAAATTTTGTAGGCACCTTTAAAATGTCATTCCCTACAACTTTTATGTTTTGAGAAAAGTCCAATTCGACCTCTAATCCTATGATCTAAAACCGGACAGAATTAGGGGTTTATGAACCCTAACTTTTCACAATTCATTCCAAACCCAAAATTGATTGCAAATATCAACAATTCACACCTACTAGTGTCATTATAGGCCATTTCCAATCATCATAAACAACCACACCATCATAATCCAATTAAACCAGAAAAATCATCAATAAAATCAAAACTTCACCAAATCACTTCAAACCAAGATAAAACCAGAAATTTCAGCACTTTAATCACTACTAATCATATCTTAAGCATCAATAGGTGTAGGTGGAAGTTTAAGCTTCACTTACCAAGTAAACAAGAGAGGGGAAGATGTTGGACACCTTAGCTCTTCCAAAAAACTTCACTAAAGCACTCACTATCACTAAAAGGAAAGATTGTATGGAGTAAAAACTAATTCAAACCCTTGGTTTGGTTGATTTGAGCCACTTGGAAGCTTGAAATGTTGAAGAACTTCCTTCCATCTTGCAAGAGAGAGAGCCGGCCAACACAAGGTAAGAAAATGGTAATTTTTGTGAATTTTTGAGATATTTACTTAATTGGGTCAAAAGTCAAAATAGTGAATAGTGTTCTTAAGTCAAAACCAATGATATTGTGACACTTGTCACTATCATAAATGCAATCTTATCTTTTCTTTTACCTCTCACATCAATCATTTCACCCACTCTACTTATCTCTTAACACCCGATAAATTTTACACAGTATCCGAAACTTAACCTTATTGGCCGAATTTTTCCGAACTTTTCGCACTAGTGGGTCCCACGTCCATTATATACTCTTAATTTTCCAAAAACTCTCCAAGGCTAGAAAAATCATCTAAAAACTATAATTACTCATAAAAATTCCTCAGGAAAATTTCCTAAGCCAGGAAATGCAGAAAACATGCTATTAAAGGAAATAAAACCCTCGGAAAAGATTAGGGTTTTTACGGTTTCTCAAACTCTTTTTTTTTTGGGGCGTCACAATTTAAGCATTAAACCATACAAGGTACGCTCACCAATTCAAACAAGCAATTTCACAAGTTTTCGCCCAACGTAAGCCTCGGTTCACCGGCATACCCTATGACAATCAAGAAAGCACAATTGAGACTCGGACACGAGTCGAATACCTCTTAAATGAACTATTAAGGCAAAACCAAATATAGCTTGAAATGGAAAATACATAACATTTAGAGCTAAAAGTAGAAACAAGCCCCAAAATCTTTCATTTCTACCCAACCTCAACCTAAACTCACAAGAATCCCACATCCTCAACATTTGGACAGCATTTCCCTTAAAATTTCAGATTTTCCATCCTACAAACAACCCTCCAAAGAGTACGTTACAACTCTGATATGGGATTCTAATCAGGCACTCTAGTATTTGGTATCAGAGCCATACCCTTGGGAGGAACAGTAACATTATTCTGTTAAATCTTTGCATCTTTTCTGTGAGAACCCTAGCCTACCATAACTTTCTTGGCCTTTTTGCTTATTTTCTTTTCCCATTTTTAGTGAAAATTTGTTAACCCTTTTGTTTAAACAATGGAAGGTTCGTTGTTATGTGCCATTACGTATGAGATATGTATGTAAGTGTATGTGTTAGAAGTACGTTTGAGCGCGACAATTGAATTCGGAAAAGAGGAAAAAATTTTGAGAAAAGCTGAAGGGGCCGAATCCGGCCTCAAATCCGGCCATTTCTTGGCCGGATTGTTGGCCGGATTGTGGTGCAGTTTTGAAAAAAAATTGGATTCGTCTCTGCCTCATATCCGGCCAGGAATCCGGCCGGGAATCCGGCCAGAAATCGGCCGGATTCTGACGGGACAGCTGGTTTGACCAGCGTTTTTTCTTCCTTCTTATCACCTTTTTGGCCCAAAATATCTCATTTTCTTTCCTTCTCAACCGAGAGCTTTGGGAGCAAAGTGAGAGAGAACTCTTCAATCTTCATATTTGGTTTTGCTTCAATCTTGATATTTCACCGTTAGAATTTTATTTTACTCCACACAAGTGTTGGCTAAGGTGGATTCAAGGTGCTAGTGGAGTTATTTTTGGAAGTGAAGTCCTAACTCTCTACCTTTGCTTGAGTTTAAGGTGAGTGGTTAAGTTCAAAATTCTTTGTTGGTTCTCTTCTTGGTTCATTAGTGATTAGTAATGGCTAGTAGTGTTATATTGTGAATGATTTCATGAGATTAGTGGATTATGGTGAAGTTTTTAATTATTATGATTTTTTTTCTGTTTTCATATGATTATTGCTTTTGGCTAGGTGTGGTGAATGGAAATGATATAGAATGAGGCTAGTTGGTATGAATGATGGTTAATTGCAAGAAAATGTTGTTTGGAAGGATATTTGGAAAACTTAGGGCTTCATTATCTTCAATTCTGTCCGGCACTGTTCACCCTAGTTAGAGGCCGAATTGGCCTTTGCTTAAAACATGAAAGTTGTAGGTATTGATGTGTTTGAGGTGCCTGTAAAATTTCAGGTCAATCGGAGTAGTGTAGAGTGAGAAAAGTCGAATTTACCCCTGCTGCCCTGGTTTCATCCGAACTTGGGATTTGTTGCTGTAATGTAGCCTGATGTCCTAGCTATTAGTTGGCTTTGGAATCAATGGATTTGGACCTAAGTAGACCGAATTGTAGTTCGTTAACCAAAACGTGGTTGGTCCCCCTGTTCTTACGGTTCTGAACTAGTGTCTTGTATTTTTGACCTAGTTGCACTACCTACTGGACTGATTGACCTTCTACATTGTTGTAGTCCTGTCTCTTAGCTTCGAAACGGTGTATTTTTCACCTCTATCCGATAATCGTAGTGCCTTTAGTGCAATTTCCGCAAAATGTTGTCAAGTATTGTTTTATCTAAAAATGTTTCTAGCCTGCTTTTGTATTTATTGTGGTATTTATATGATTGTAAGCCTAGTGAACGGCTTTTGGACATGAGATTATATTATATGACATGTTGGGACTGATTTGAGAAAAATAATGAAGCCATTAATGGCTGGAAAAATAGGTAAACACAAGGGACATGCCGTCCGTTTATATTCTTGTAAAATGAATAAGTTAAAGTGGTTTTCGAAAATGTATTTTGTATCATATTGAACGTATTGCCTTGGAAGTGACTTCGGGTTTTTGAATAAGGGTTCGAAGACTACATTTCTATTCGAACTCGTATATTGTCTTTTGGCAAATAATGTGACCGTTTTATCTTTTGAAAACATGATACCTCTTTCGTTTCAAACTTCAAATGGTCCTTTAGCCTTTCCAACCGATAGAGGTATGAGTTCGGGTTTTAACGGCCACAAGTGAATTGCTTTTAAACAAGGTTTTAAGTGTGGAAGTTAAAGTATTTTGTCATCCTTTTTACATGATTTTATCAAGGCATTGGTTATTTTATTGGCCACTTGAATAAATATGTTTTCGAGTCACATAAGCAATTCCGAAAGAATGTTTTCTTAGCCCCTCTTCTGGAACTTTGAATTGTTTTGAGACAAGTGTTTCCTTTTAGAGACTTTATAACCCTCTTGGTTTGAGTTGCATTAGGATTAGTCTTGTTTACGGATCCAAATGCCTCTTTACACTTTGAAAGTCTTTTATACGTTTACTCGCGAGTAGTCGGGTTTTGGTTGATTTCCTCTAAATCATGTTAGATGGATTGTAATGTGATCTTTGTGGAATTTTAGGTTTCATTGGTGATTGAGAATTGGGCGTTGTTTTGCGGTTATAGGTGAGTGTTCCTTATTTGTTATATTTCCTGATTATATGGCTTGTTTGAATGATTGATAACATGTTAAACGCTTTCAATGATTGCTAAAACGATTTTAGAGGCGAGTGTGTACTTTACCACACTTAGCCTAAATGATTGTGAAATTTTAATGATTGAGCGATTGAAATGTTAATTGTGCATGAATGTAGGCCTTCGGGCTGAACTGGCCATAGCCCCTTGTTACCGGTCATCTCGAGCCAGTCGGACTCGGTCGAGCGATTAGGAACTTGGGTGAACGATCCGGTATACTCGAGTATTACCCTGTAGGTTGGTGGAGCCTAGCCAAAAGCCAGGGACGGGGTGAATGAAATGAATGAATGAATGAACGAGGGGTTTTACTTATACAAAATGCATTTTCAAATGATTGAAGGAAGGAGAATGGAAGGAGAATGAATGAATGAATGAATGAACGATTGGCTCCTTGTGAGCCCGTATCCTTTTAATGAATGTGTTTATCGCTTTATTGTACTTGTATCGTGAATTGTTGTTGACATGCAATTGTTTCTCTTGTTGCCTATGTGTACGGAACCTCACTGAGCTTTCCAGCTCATCCCTTTAGTTTTTGTTTTCCTTAACAGGGGAAGACGTGCGAGGACGGAAGCTACGAGTAGATTAGCCGTTGTAGTACTTTGGTTTCTTTTGTAAAGGTTCTCGCCCTAGTGCTTGGCACGGGCTGGTTGTATGGTGAATTGAGAACCTATATTTTGACAGTTGTACTTCCATTGAGACAGTAATGTATATAAGTTTACGTTTAAGTTTGGAATTATTGTTATTTCGATTGTTTTGTGCATTTTCTTATCTTTTCTTATAGTGACTGACTGAGTCCCGGCGAGAGCTGGGCAGGCGGTCCGCCGATACCCTGGGGTACGCCCTAGGGAGAAGTGGAGCCGTTACAGTTGGTATCAGAGCCTGCTTCGCGTGGTCTCTGCGCGAAGTGAGCCTGGACTAAGTGATGAATAGGTATGACGGACTAAGTGCTCGTTTGAGCATAAGCTTTGAACTGTGAATGTTATAGGCCTTAAATCTTTCTCGTGGTATCTAAGGACAATAGATAGGTACGTCTGGGAGGAATTCCGATTGTAGATGGTTTACTCTTGGGACTGGCCAGCTCGAGAGGTGAATTATCTTATCTCGGATTCTCGTACCCGAGTACTCCAGAGTTGGGACGATGTTAAGTATATGAGATTTATATTTTGAGACCATGAACCGGCTTTGTCCAACTAGAATGAGTACCAGAGGTTAAGGGATACCCACTGTGAACAGTAAGTGACGTGAGAGACCGGATGGGGTTACCTTAGCTGAAACTAGGACGACACATCACCTCCTCGTTTGATTCGCCAGTATATTCTTATTATATGACGTCTATTGATGTAATTGTGCGTATGAATATTTTCCTGACTTGATATGTACTTGTGAAATTGATCCTCTATTTACTTGATATGTGGAATGTTATGTGCGTAAATGTTACTTGTGTACTTGGTACATCGATGTTGTTGTTTTAGACATCTTATCGCCTTTATTCGTTAAATTAACTTTTGAAAAAAAAGAGAGAAGGGAAATATATATCTATGGACGGGAGACGTAGTCGTGGACGTGGTCAAGACCGCGGAACTAAACGGACCCCAGAACCAAGAGCAGAAAGGGAAACGTCTGCCGAGCAGGACCAAGGACCGAAAGAAGCAACCGGAGACCAAATGGCGACGGCAATTCAACAAATGGCAAACATTTTGACGAGGTTGGTGGACCAACAAGGCCAAATACCTATGAATCAACCCCGGAACCCTGAGATGGGCGAAGATAAAGCTCTGGAGAGGTTTCAGAAGTTTGCACCTCCAAAATTCCTTGGAGGACCTGATCCAGACATAGCCGAGCAATGGTTAACATTTTCACAGCTTTAAACTACACTGAGCAGAGGCAAGTGAACTTTGCAGTGTTTCAATTTGAAGGACCGGCCCGAACATGGTGGAACGTAATTCGAGCAAAATGGGAAAGGGAACGGACCATATGGACCTGGGCGAACTTTACCAGAGAATTTAATGAGAAGTACCTCCCACCTTTAGTCCAAGAAAGGAGGGAGGACGAATTTATTGGACTACGCCAAGGGACATTAAGTGTGGCTGAATACGAAACGAAATTCACCAAACTATCCAAGTTTGCCTCAGAATTAGTAGCCACGGAACCGAGAAGAGTAAGGCGTTGGCAGCAGCGCAAGTGAACACTTTTACGGAGGCCCTTGAGAAAGCTCAACGAATCGAGAGAGCCAAGGCACAAATAAAGGCCTCCCAAACTCGGAAAAGGGGTGCATCGGGCAGTGGATTAGAAGAGTTTAGTGAAACGATGGCGCCTTCTAAAGTACCAAAAGTAAGCCAGTTATCCTATCCGCCATGGACAATAGGGGCAGTTGATGAGAGGTATACTAAAGGAAGTCAAATTGGATCTAAGGAGATTTCTCAAAATAGTCAAAAGATGACCTCTCCCTTGATTTGTGGTTACTGTGGAAAGGCCAACCACACCGAAGATGCTTGTTGGCGGAAAGGGCGGAAATGTTTAATCTGTGGAAGCAGTGAGCATCAAGTGAGCAATTGTCCGAGGAGGCATCCACGTGAGGGTAGTACTCAGTCACCAGATGGAACGAAATCAAAACCAGTGAAAGAAAGAGGGAACCGAACCAATGTACCGGCCAAAGCATATGCATTAGATAACCGAACGGTTCCAGACTCGCCTGAGGCTAATGAAGGTAAAAATTTCGAGGACGAAATTTCCTAAGGGGGGGAGAGTGTGAGAACCCTAACCTACCATAACTTTGTTGGCCTTTTTGCTTATTTTCTTTTCCCATTTTTAGTGAAAATTTGTTAACCCTTTTGTTTAAACAATGGAAGGTTCGTTGTTATGTGCCATTACGTATGAGATATGTATGTAAGTGTATGTGTTAGAAGTACGTTTGAGCGCGTCAATTGAATTCGGAAAAGAGGAAAAAATTTTGAGAAAAGCTGAAGGGGCCGAATCCGGCCGCAAATCCGGCCATTTCTTGGCCGGATTGTTGGCCGGATTGTGGTGCAGTTTTGAAAAAAAATTGGATTCGTCTCTGCCTCATATCCGGCCAGGAATCCGGCCAGAAACCGGCCGGATTCTGACGGGACAGCTGGTTTGACCAGCGTTTTTTCTTCCTTCTTATCACCTTTTTGGCCCAAAATATCTCATTTTCTTTCCTTCTCAACCGAGAGCTTTGGGAGCAAAGTGAGAGAGAACTCTTCAATCTTCATCTTTGGTTTTGCTTCAATCTTGATATTTCACCGTTAGAATTTTATTTTACTCCACACAAGTGTTGGCTAAGGTGGATTCAAGGTGCTAGTGGAGTTATTTTTGGAAGTGAAGTCCTAACTCTCTACCTTTGCTTGAGTTTAAGGTGAGTGGTTAAGTTCAAAATTCTTTGTTGGTTCTCTTCTTGGTTCATTAGTGATTAGTAATGGCTAGTAGTGTTATATTGTGAATGATTTCATGAGATTAGTGCATTATGGTGAAGTTTTTAATTATTATGATTTTTTTTCTGTTTTCATATGATTATTGCTTTTGGCTAGGTGTGGTGAATGGAAATGATATAGAATGAGGCTAGTTGGTATGAATGATGGTTAATTGCAAGAAAATGTTGTTTGGAAGGAAATTTGGAAAACTTAGGGCTTCATTATCTTCAATTCTGTCCGGCACTGTTCACCCTAGTTAGAGGCCGAATTGGCCTTTGCTTAAAACATGAAAGTTGTAGGTATTGATGTGTTTGAGGTGCCTGTAAAATTTCAGGTCAATCGGAGTAGTGTAGAGTGAGAAAAGTCGAATTTACCCCTGCTGCCCTGGTTTCATCCGAACTTGGGATTTGTTGCTGTAATTAGCTATTTTGGCTAGGAAAACTTCTGAACTGGTTGTTGAGGTCTTCTAATGAAATGTAGCCTGATGTCCTAGCTATTAGTTGGCTTTGGAATCAATGGATTGGACCTAAGTAGACCGAATTGTAGTTCGTTAACCAAAACGTGGTTGGTCCCCCTGTTCTTACGGTTCTGAACTAGTGTCTTGTATTTTTGACCTAGTTGCACTACCTACTGGACTGATTGACCTTCTACATTGTTGTAGTCCTGTCTCTTAGCTTCGAAACGGTGTATTTTTCACCTCTATCCGATAATCGTAGTGCCTGCCATTTCCGCAAAATGTTGTCAAGTATTGTTTTATCTAAAAATGTTTCTAGCCTGCTTTTGTATTTATTGTGGTATTTATATGATTGTAAGCCTAGTGAACGGCTTTTGGACATGAGATTATATTATATGACATGTTGGGACTGATTTGAGAAAAATAATGAAGCCATTAATGGCTGGAAAAATAGGTAAACACAAGGGACATGCCGTCCGTTTATATTCTTGTAAAATGAATAAGTTAAAGTGGTTTTCGAAAATGTATTTTGTATCATATTGAACGTATTGCCTTGGAAGTGACTTCGGGTTTTTGAATAAGGGTTCGAAGACTACATTTCTATTCGAACTCGTATATTGTCTTTTGGCAAATAATGTGACCGTTTTATCTTTTGAAAACATGATACCTCTTTCGTTTCAAACTTCAAATGGTCCTTAAGCCTTTCCAACCGATAGAGGTATGAGTTCGGGTTTTAACGGCCACAAGTGAATTGCTTTTAAACAAGGTTTTAAGTGTGGAAGTTAAAGTATTTTGTCATCCTTTTTACATGATTTTATCAAGGCATTGGTTATTTTATTGGCCACTTGAATAAATATGTTTTCGAGTCACATAAGCAATTCCGAAAGAATGTTTTCTTAGCCCCTCTTCTGGAACTTTGAATTGTTTTGAGACAAGTGTTTCCTTTTAGAGACTTTATAACCCTCTTGGTTTGAGTTGCATTAGGATTAGTCTTGTTTACGGATCCAAATGCCTCTTTACACTTTGAAAGTCTTTTATACGTTTACTCGCGAGTAGTCGGGTTTTGGTTGATTTCCTCTAAATCATGTTAGATGGATTGTAATGTGATCTTTGTGGAATTTTAGGTTTCATTGGTGATTGAGAATTGGGCGTTGTTTTGCGGTTATAGGTGAGTGTTCCTTATTTGTTATATTTCCTGATTATATGGCTTGTTTGAATGATTGATAACATGTTAAACGCTTTCAATGATTGCTAAAACGATTTTAGAGGCGAGTGTGTACTTTACCACACTTAGCCTAAATGATTGTGAAATTTTAATGATTGAGCGATTGAAATGTTAATTGTGCATGAATGTAGGCCTTCGGGCTGAACTGGCCATAGCCCCTTGTTACCGGTCGTCTCGAGCCAGTCGGACTCGGTCGAGCGATTAGGAACTTGGGTGAACGATCCGGTATACTCGAGTATTACCCTGTAGGTTGGTGGAGCCTGGCCAAAAGCCAGGGACGGGGTGAATGAAATGAATGAATGAATGAACGAGGGGTTTTACTTATACAAAATGCATTTTCAAATGATTGAAGGAAGGAGAATGGAAGGAGAATGAATGAATGAATGAATGAACGATTGGCTCCTTGTGAGCCCGTATCCTTTTAATGAATGTGTTTATCGCTTTATTGTACTTGTATCGTGAATTGTTGTTGACATGCAATTGTTTCTCTTGTTGCCTATGTGTACGGAACCTCACTGAGCTTTCCAGCTCATCCCTTTAGTTTTTGTTTTCCTTAACAGGGGAAGACGTGCGAGGACGGAAGCTACGAGTAGATTAGCCGTTGTAGTACTTTGGTTTCTTTTGTAAAGGTTCTCTCCCTAGTGCTTGGCACGGGCTGGTTGTATGGTGAATTGAGAACCTATATTTTGACAGTTGTACTTCCATTGAGACAGTAATGTATATAAGTTTACGTTTAAGTTTGGAATTATTGTTATTTCGATTGTTTTGTGGATTTTCTTATCTTTTCTTATAGTGACTGACTGAGTCCCGGCGAGAGCTGGGCAGGCGGTCCGCCGATACCCTGGGGTACGCCCTAGGGAGAAGTGGGGCCGTTACAGTTGGTATCAGAGCCTGCTTCGCGTGGTCTCTGCGCGAAGTGAGCCTGGACTAAGTGATGAATAGGTATGACGGACTAAGTGCTCGTTTGAGCATAAGCTTTGAACTGTGAATGTTATAGGCCTTAAATCTTTCTCGTGGTATCTAAGGACAATAGATAGGTACGTCTGGGAGGAATTCCGATTGTAGATGGTTTACTCTTGGGACTGGCCAGCTCGAGAGGTGAATTATCTTATCTCGGATTCTCGTACCCGAGTACTCCAGAGTTGGGACGATGTTAAGTATATGAGATTTATATTTTGAGACCATGAACCGGCTTTGTCCAACTAGAATGAGTACCAGAGGTTAAGGGATACCCACTGTGAACAGTAAGTGACGTGAGAGACCGGATGGGGTTACCTTAGCTGAAACTAGGACGACACATCACCTCCTCGTTTGATTCGCCAGTATATTCTTATTATATGACATCTATTGATGTAATTGTGCGTATGAATATTTTCCTGACTTGATATGTACTTGTGAAATTGATCCTCTATTTACTTGATATGTGGAATGTTATGTGCGTAAATGTTACTTGTGTACTTGGTACATCGATGTTGTTGTTTTAGACATCTTATCGCCTTTATTCATTAAATTAACTTTTGAAAAAAAAGAGAGAAGGGAAATATATATCTATGGACGGGAGACGTAGTCGTGGACGTGGTCAAGACCGCGGAACTAAACGGACCCCAGAACCAAGAGCAGAAAGGGAAACGTCTGCCGAGCAGGACCAAGGACCGAAAGAAGCAACCGGAGACCAAATGGCGACGGCAATTCAACAAATGGCAAACATTTTGACGAGGTTGGTGGACCAACAAGGCCAAATACCTATGAATCAACCCCGGAACCCTGAGATGGGCGAAGATAAAGCTCTGGAGAGGTTTCAGAAGTTTGCACCTCCAAAATTCCTTGGAGGACCTGATCCAGACATAGCCGAGCAATGGTTAACATTTTCACAGCTTTAAACTACACTGAGCAGAGGCAAGTGAACTTTGCAGTGTTTCAATTTGAAGGACCGGCCCGAACATGGTGGAACGTAATTCGAGCAAAATGGGAAAGGGAACGGACCATATGGACCTGGGCGAACTTTACCAGAGAATTTAATGAGAAGTACCTCCCACCTTTAGTCCAAGAAAGGAGGGAGGACGAATTTATTGGACTACGCCAAGGGACATTAAGTGTGGCTGAATACGAAACGAAATTCACCAAACTATCCAAGTTTGCCTCAGAATTAGTAGCCACGGAACCGAGAAGAGTAAGGCGTTGGCAGCAGCGCAAGTGAACACTTTTACGGAGGCCCTTGAGAAAGCTCAACGAATCGAGAGAGCCATGGCACAAATAAAGGCCTCCCAAACTCGGAAAAGGGGTGCATCGGGCAGTGGATTAGAAGAGTTTAGTGAAACGATGGCGCCTTCTAAAGTACCAAAAGTAAGCCAGTTATCCTATCCGCCATGGACAATAGGGGCAGTTGATGAGAGGTCTACTAAAGGAAGTCAAATTGGATCTAAGGAGATTTCTCAAAATAGTCAAAAGATGACCTCTCCCTTGATTTGTGGTTACTGTGGAAAGGCCAACCACACCGAAGATGCTTGTTGGCGGAAAGGGCGGAAATGTTTAATCTGTGGAAGCAGTGAGCATCAAGTGAGCAATTGTCCGAGGAGGCATCCACGTGAGGGTAGTACTCAGTCACCAGATGGAACGAAATCAAAACCAGTGAAAGAAAGAGGGAACCGAACCAATGTACCGGCCAAAGCATATGCATTAGATAACCGAACGGTTCCAGACTCGCCTGAGGCTAATGAAGGTAAAAATTTCGAGGACGAAATTTCCTAAGGGGGGGAGAGTGTGAGAACCCTAACCTACCATAACTTTGTTGGCCTTTTTGCTTATTTTCTTTTCCCATTTTTAGTGAAAATTTGTTAACCCTTTTGTTTAAACAATGGAAGGTTCGTTGTTATGTGCCATTACGTATGAGATATGTATGTAAGTGTATGTGTTAGAAGTACGTTTGAGCGCGTCAATTGAATTCGGAAAAGAGGAAAAAATTTTGAGAAAAGCTGAAGGGGCCGAATCCGGCCGCAAATCCGGCCATTTCTTGGCCGGATTGTGGTGCAGTTTTGAAAAAAAATTGGATTCGTCTCTGCCTCATATCCGGCCAGGAATCCGGCCAGAAACCGGCCGGATTCTGACGGGACAGCTGGTTTGACCAGCGTTTTTTCTTCCTTCTTATCACCTTTTTGGCCCAAAATATCTCATTTTCTTTCCTTCTCAACCGAGAGCTTTGGGAGCAAAGTGAGAGAGAACTCTTCAATCTTCATCTTTGGTTTTGCTTCAATCTTGATATTTCACCGTTAGAATTTTATTTTACTCCACACAAGTGTTGGCTAAGGTGGATTCAAGGTGCTAGTGGAGTTATTTTTGGAAGTGAAGTCCTAACTCTCTACCTTTGCTTGAGTTTAAGGTGAGTGGTTAAGTTCAAAATTCTTTGTTGGTTCTCTTCTTGGTTCATTAGTGATTAGTAATGGCTAGTAGTGTTATATTGTGAATGATTTCATGAGATTAGTGCATTATGGTGAAGTTTTTAATTATTATGATTTTTTTTCTGTTTTCATATGATTATTGCTTTTGGCTAGGTGTGGTGAATGGAAATGATATAGAATGAGGCTAGTTGGTATGAATGATGGTTAATTGCAAGAAAATGTTGTTTGGAAGGAAATTTGGAAAACTTAGGGCTTCATTATCTTCAATTCTGTCCGGCACTGTTCACCCTAGTTAGAGGCCGAATTGGCCTTTGCTTAAAACATGAAAGTTGTAGGTATTGATGTGTTTGAGGTGCCTGTAAAATTTCAGGTCAATCGGAGTAGTGTAGAGTGAGAAAAGTCGAATTTACCCCTGCTGCCCTGGTTTCATCCGAACTTGGGATTTGTTGCTGTAATTAGCTATTTTGGCTAGGAAAACTTCTGAACTGGTTGTTGAGGTCTTCTAATGAAATGTAGCCTGATGTCCTAGCTATTAGTTGGCTTTGGAATCAATGGATTTGGACCTAAGTAGACCGAATTGTAGTTCGTTAACCAAAACGTGGTTGGTCCCCCTGTTCTTACGGTTCTGAACTAGTGTCTTGTATTTTTGACCTAGTTGCACTACCTACTGGACTGATTGACCTTCTACATTGTTGTAGTCCTGTCTCTTAGCTTCGAAACGGTGTATTTTTCACCTCTATCCGATAATCGTAGTGCCTGCCATTTCCGCAAAATGTTGTCAAGTATTGTTTTATCTAAAAATGTTTCTAGCCTGCTTTTGTATTTATTGTGGTATTTATATGATTGTAAGCCTAGTGAACAGCTTTTGGACATGAGATTATATTATATGACATGTTGGGACTGATTTGAGAAAAATAATGAAGCCATTAATGGCTGGAAAAATAGGTAAACACAAGGGACATGCCGTCCGTTTATATTCTTGTAAAATGAATAAGTTAAAGTGGTTTTCGAAAATGTATTTTGTATCATATTGAACGTATTGCCTTGGAAGTGACTTCGGGTTTTTGAATAAGGGTTCGAAGACTACATTTCTATTCGAACTCGTATATTGTCTTTTGGCAAATAATGTGACCGTTTTATCTTTTGAAAACATGATACCTCTTTCGTTTCAAACTTCAAATGGTCCTTAACCCTTTCCAACCGATAGAAGTATGAGTTCGGGTTTTAACGGCCACAAGTGAATTGCTTTTAAACAAGGTTTTAAGTGTGGAAGTTAAAGTATTTTGTCATCCTTTTTACATGATTTTATCAAGGCATTGGTTATTTTATTGGCCACTTGAATAAATATGTTTTCGAGTCACATAAGCAATTCCGAAAGAATGTTTTCTTAGCCCCTCTTCTGGAACTTTGAATTGTTTTGAGTCAAGTGTTTCCTTTTAGAGACTTTATAACCCTCTTGGTTTGAGTTGCATTAGGATTAGTCTTGTTTACGGATCCAAATGCCTCTTTACACTTTGAAAGTCTTTTATACGTTTACTCGCGAGTAGTCGGGTTTTGGTTGATTTCCTCTATATCATGTTAGATGGATTGTAATGTGATCTTTGTGGAATTTTAGGTTTCATTGGTGATTGAGAATTGGGCGTTGTTTTGCGGTTATAGGTGAGTGTTCCTTATTTGTTATATTTCCTGATTATATGGCTTGTTTGAATGATTGATAACATGTTAAACGCTTTCAATGATTGCTAAAACGATTTTAGAGGCGAGTGTGTACTTTACCACACTTAGCCTAAATGATTGTGAAATTTTAATGATTGAGCGATTGAAATGTTAATTGTGCATGAATGTAGGCCTTCGGGCTGAACTGGCCATAGCCCCTTGTTACCGGTCATCTCGAGCCAGTCGGACTCGGTCGAGCGATTAGGAACTTGGGTGAACGATCCGGTATACTCGAGTATTACCCTGTAGGTTGGTGGAGCCTGGCCAAAAGCCAGGGACGGGGTGAATGAAATGAATGAATGAATGAACGAGGGGTTTTACTTATACAAAATGCATTTTCAAATGATTGAAGGAAGGAGAATGGAAGGAGAATGAATGAATGAATGAATGAACGATTGGCTCCTTGTGAGCCCGTATCCTTTTAATGAATGTGTTTATCGCTTTATTGTACTTGTATCGTGAATTGTTGTTGACATGCAATTGTTTCTCTTGTTGCCTATGTGTACGGAACCTCACTGAGCTTTCTAGCTCATCCCTTTAGTTTTTATTTTCCTTAACAGGGGAAGACGTGCGAGGACGGAAGCTACGAATAGATTAGCCGTTGTAGTACTTTGGTTTCTTTTGTAAAGGTTCTCGCCCTAGTGCTTGGCACGGGCTGGTTGTATGGTGAATTGAGAACCTATATTTTGACAGTTGTACTTCCATTGAGACAGTAATGTATATAAGTTTACGTTTAAGTTTGGAATTATTGTTATTTCGATTGTTTTGTGGATTTTCTTATCTTTTCTTATAGTGACTGACTGAGTCCCGGCGAGAGCTGGGCAGGCGGTCCGCCGATACCCTGGGGTACGCCCTAGGGAGAAGTGGGGCCGTTACATTTTCAACCTTTATGAATATTGTTGATGAATATCATGCTAATATGCAATGGTTAGAATTAGAAGGAGATTATTATGCTTGGTATGAATATATTCGTAACCGTATATTCCAGGGTAATCATTGGTGTGCTTATGATAATTTTACTAAAGAAAATTGCTTGCTTTTTATAGATATTTACGAAAAAGAACAAAAAGAGGCTGCTGAGTTTTTACATTCTATGTCATATACTATAGTTAGTAGACAGGTTAGACTTGATTTACTTTATCATCGTCTTTTTGTTATTCTCTGTCAAGAAGAAGTAGAATAGACTGTTGTAATAATGACTACATCTAGTTCATCTTCTGTATCTACTTCTAGTGGTCTTGTTTTAAATAAAATTAATAGTTGTAAATTAGATTATTTGTATGAAGTGTCTGTTGAACCAAAGGTGGTTAATCCTGCCTCTTTACCTCTTATTAATCCTTATACTACTTTTGGTAAGAAATCTTTTTCTCCCACAAGAGTAATTAAATCTTTAATCCAGTATCATCCTAAGGGAATTAAGGAATTCATCCAAGCCTCCAAGATTGATCAACATCCAATCCTTGCCACAAAAAAGGAACAATTCATAACTCTGCATATTCCAAATGATTTTCCTTTGCAATGGAGACAACAAGGATATACGCATATACATTTTGGAGCAATAAGGATTTCCTTATCATTTCATGAGAAAAGGACTCCCTGTAGTTGCTCGTGTAGCACTATTAGACACCAGTTTCACACAATATCAGCATGCTTGTATTGCAACTGTGGAGACAACATTAAATGCTGGAACTGTGTTTGTTACTCTTTTTCCAAATTTTAATATGTCTTTGGTAGATCCTCATCTTCTTGATGCTTTAAAGGTACAGGTTCAGATCATTGGAGTAGATCAAGTCCAAGATGCAATAGCCGCAACTCTCCATTACCAAATGGCATACAGAGTTCAAAATCATGCTCTTGATCTTACTATTCCTGGTGGTGAAGATGCTCTTCTTATCCAAGTTGATGAGAAGAATTCAACATCCTACACACATATTCCAAGACAGATTTCTAAGTCAGATCTAGTTCAACTATTACCCGATAGTTGGATTACTGATTATGAGAATCTGCATACTCAGGCCAATGAACCACTTGAATCTTCCAATTCAAGGATTACCAAAACAATTGAAGGGAGAACTTCAATTTCTTTTGATCATTCTCATTTAAAATCCTTTTCTAAAATAATTCCTTCTATCATGCTTGCAGAAGTTCCAATGCAGTTGCCAACTCAAGAAGGAAAGTTATGGGCCGTTATGAAGAAAATTGCGAGAAAGGTTTTCTCCAAGATATTATTGAACATTTTGATAAAAATGGAGAAGCAGTTTATCATTTTCAGGATCCTATTTCTGGTCATATTTACTTTGATACATGTACCAATTGTGAGGAATGTTATTTGGCAGAACAACTGGAGTTAGATGCTTCTGATCTTTCTTTTGGCAAAAAGAAAACTAAGCCAGTTGATCCACAACCTATGGAACCTCGACCTTGCAAGCCAGATCACAAACCACAAGATCCTGATTCTGACAACTTCCAGTCAGCAAGAAGTAAATTTGATGGTTACCAAATTCCTTCTGCATGGGTTTATCAAGCACCAAAAGCAAAACAGGTCTTGCATCCTTATTATCAAAAATGTCTTGATATTCTGGAAAAGGAAGCAAGAAAGCAAACAAAGAAAATCCAAAAGGAATGAAAATTTCCAATGGAACTTGTACACCTGAACAACATGTTGGACGATCTGTCAAAGATTTTCCAGAAGAAAATTTGACAAAACAATAGGTACAACAATTTCTTGGTGTTGTCAATTATGTGAGGGAATTTATTCCCAAAGCTTCAAAGCATATTAGTCCCTTGACTAAAATGCTCAAAAAGGATCCTCCTCCTTGGGGATCATCTCAGACAAGTGCAGTCCAAAAGCTGAAGGAAACTCTTTTGAGTCTTCCTACCTTGTTCATTCCATCCACAGGGAAAAAGATTTTACAGATAGATGCTAGTGACAGATATTGGGGAGCCATTCTACTTGAAGAAGATCTTGATGGAAAAAGGCATTGTTGTGGTTTTGCCAGTGGAAAATTCAAAGCTTTTGAACAACATTATCATTCCACTTTCAAGGAGATACTTGCAGTAAGAAATGGAATAATGAAATTCTCTTTCTTCCTCATTTCTCAATATTTTTTGATTGAAATGGATATGGGATCATTCCCTAAAATGCTGCATTTTAAACAAAAGACCATACCACACCCACAACTCCTTCGTTGGGCAGCTTGGTTTTCCCAATATTCCTTTGATGTTAAACACATTAAGGGGAAAACTAATATTGTTGCTGATTTCTTTTCAAGGAAAGAACCTCTGCCTCAACAAGTCTTACCACCAAAAGCCTTAACCTGTTTCATGTTTACTCTAGTTCAAGATCATCCTCCGGATATCTATGAAGTACCATACCCATGGGAAAAAGAAAATATTGAAAGAATTCGAAACCAATATGAACTCGAACTCTTCCGTTCATATGGTGGGTCAATACTTAGTCCCTTTGGTACTAATCCTGAGTATCCCTTCTGTCAAATATATATTGCCAATCCTACTGAATTTCCAAAAGAATTATTATGGTATTTCTGGTGTTTGTGCCACCAATATCATATTTTAATGGAATTTCAGAGTCCCTTTTTCAATAGACCCTTGGTTCAAAACCTTCAAAAATTCTTTCAATGGTTTAAACTTTTGTCTTTTGGGAAAGATCTATTTAACACAAACCCCAATCATATTCTCATCCATTTTCATCGTCCCTATCACCTCATCAATAACCAGATTCAAGCCTTATCCGAAGTAGTTATTTATAGGGAATTGTCTCATACTATTTTAGATCAAGAAGTTGAATATGGAGAAGGTCAGAGATATATAGTCCAAGAAAACAGATGCATTCCTCCTGAAAATTTGGCCAGGACCTTATGGATCATGGAATTATCAAAACACTCATCCTTATTGGACCCAGATTCGTAAGGCCAAAAAAGAATGGACTGATAAAATGAATTCATCAGAATTCCAAGATTCTCAGATACCTGACAGCTTCACACAACATCCAGAATCCTCTAATACAAAAGGATCAGTTCCCAAATATCGACCAGAATGGAAAAGCGTTGAAAAAAAAAGAAAAAATAAAAGGAGCCATGATGATTGGATCGAACAAATGAATATCACTGATCCAGATTCTACTTCTTCCGACACCCCTGATGAAGATTGGACCATTTGAAGACATAAGGACCCATATGTTTCTTATATGGCCAACATGTTTGAAAGGCCAAATAACTATTCAAGTTTCGAAAGGTTGTTTATCCTTTAAAAAGTTGTCCTTTGAAAGTTTGAAGAGTCAAGATGTCCTTTGGGATATCTAAGAGTCACTTTGTAATCTATAAATAGATGAACCTTGTCATCTGAAAGGATCATCTAGAATTCGACTCAATAAAATCTAAGAGTGTTTTATGTACATGGCAGGCTAAAAGTTTTAGTTTTCTCCAAAAGGGAAGGCCGAGATCCTTATAGCTGCGTGATGCTTAGATTATCATAGCTTTGTTATAATTTATTCTTGTGGTAAAAGTCCCTTGAACCTTTGAAAGCCCGATGGAGAGAGGCTGTTTTGTGTTCGGGAATACTTCCAAAGAGTACGTTTCAACTCTGATATGGGATTCTAAGCAGGCACTCTGGTATTTGGTATCAGAGCCATACCCTTGGGAGGAACAGTAACATTATTCTGTTAAATCTTTGCATCTTTCAACCTTTATGAATATTGTTGATGAATATCATGCTAATATGCAATGGTTAGAATTAGAAGGAGATTATTATGCATGGTATGAATATATTCGTAACCGTATATTCCAGGGTGATCATTGGTGTGCTTATGATATTCATCCAAAGCAACCACAAGCACACAAACAATTCATAAGCCATTCAACACACTTCATTAGGGTCACAATACGCCTCAATCATAGCCAATTAGAAGCTCAACAACCAACCATAAGAAAGCCCTAATTAGTAGCCCTAAATCTGAAATTTTCCGCACAAGCGGAAATTTTCCACAAATAACTACAATTAAAGCACAAAAGCTCCATTTTACACAATTTAGGGCTATCAATCCAAGGCCAACCATAACCATCATATGAAAACAGAAAAATTTCCAAAAAAATCAGAAATTTAGCTAACTCCACTTTAATCCATGAAATCTTCCATAAAATCACCTAGTTAGCTACCATAAGTCACCAATTGACCATTATTAGGAACAAAAAGTGAGTTCCAAGAAAAATACCTTAACTCCTCAAGAAAGGTAGTAGCTTAGGGGTTTTTCTTCCAAAACAACTCCACCAAGACCTTCAAACTCCCTTAGCAAGTCCATTTTGTGGGCTAATTCAAGGTTTAATCGGTTGGATTTCAAGATTTGTGCAAGAAATAGAAGAGATGGTTGAAGCTTTCTTTTCTTTTCCCTCAAGGTGATGTTCGGCCAAGAAGGGTATGAAATGAAGATGATTTGGGTCAAAATTGGTCTTTTAGTAAAGTTAAAAAAGTTACGCAAGTCTAACTTTGACTAGGTAGTGACACTTGGCACTTTGTTGTTGCTTAAAGTTATTTTCTTGTCTCCCCATGGTTAATCCTTCTAGGTAACCTCCAATTATCTCCTAACACCTAGTATTTAAATCCCTTTATGCAAAACTTAACCTAATTGGCCGAATTTCTCTCACTTAACGCACTAGCGGGTCCCACGTCCAACATACCCTCCTAATTTCTCATGAATTAACTTATACTAGAAAAATGTTTCAAAACTATATTTATTGATAAAAATATCTATAAATTTAATATAATGAAGAAAATATAAATGTGCATAGGAATAAAATAATGCCTAAAATAAAAAAAAATTTCTTTTTTTTCTTTCTTTTTCCCGGTTCTCATAGAATATGCCCATAAGTTAACAGCTCTAGATAGGTTCTCATATAATATCTTGGCTGACAAGTTGTTGAAGATACTGAGGTACAAGAATGGCTTGTTGAGTAAGGTGCAAATGGAGATGGTGAATGTATCTTTGCCAAATTACAGTGCTATGTATGAGGCTAGCTTGAAAGTTGAAGCTGAGATAGCTACAATTAAAGAAGTGGAAAAGGCGAAACGTCTTCGGCCTATTGAGTTTGTGGGAACTCCAAGTAACCAAAGACCAAAAGGAGTAGTTAGGCTGGGCAAGAGGAGCAAGATTACTAGAGTCAATACCTATATAGCTCCAGAGTATGCGTATTGTCATCAACTCCATCCAGGTGAGTGTTGTTGAAAGATGGAAGCCTATTTCAATTGTGGGCCAGTAGGACATCATGCTAAAGGATGCAAAATTGATGTGGGAGATAAAGACTTTGAGCTGACCTAGTGCAAATTGGTATGAATGGCTTTGATGTGTTCCTTAGTATGGACACATGTTTTCAAACTCGGACTGGACCGGCCGGTCCGACTGATCAAACTGAGAACCGATCAAGTGTCCGGTCTGAGTTAGCTTAAAAACTTGGATTGATATAAACTTGGTCAAGGCCAGAAAACCAAAAGAACCAATAAAACTAGATAAGGGGCAAAGGGCAAAAGGCTACAGATGTGGGGGGCCCATATGCACTTGTTGAGTGAAGTGATATGTGGTTGATGGGCCATTTGATGCTAGAAATCCATGCTCATGTTGCAAACTATGTTTTGGCTGGTCTTTGTAGGAGTAATGTGGTCCCACAACTACTTTGATAAGGGTCACCTTTCAAATTATGCTTTGAATGATGTCGGGTCAAAGTATTTTCAATATTATGTTTTGACTCCTAGGTTGTTAAAAATTATTAATAAATCTCAAATATTTCATACTTTATAAATGTTGTCCTAAATTTTGGTGCTTTTTTTTCAATCAAATTCATAATTTTAATTCTAAACTTGTTAATGTTCATTGAATAATATAAAGTGCTACTTGATCGTTCTAATTTCTTTATATTTTATTGTTAAATACATTTGAAATGTCAAATATATATGAATATACCTTTATTAATATTAATATGCTCTTAGGTATTTTACATACAATATTTTAATTTTTAAGTATTTTTATTTATGACGTCATCCGATTCAACCCCGATTGAACCCGATCGAAACCATTGACTCCTGACCTCTGACCTTGATCGAGTTGATACTCAGTCCGAGTCTAGAAACATAGGTATGGACTAGTTAGTAAAGAATTTTGCACAAGTGGATTGTATACATAAGAGGATCAAATTTGTAAGGCCAGGAGAAGAAGAATTTGTTTATTAAGAAAATGTTACAAAAGATAAGAATAAACCTAGTAAATACTTATTAAAACCTGTATAGGCAGTTAGAGCCCTGAGGAAAGGAATAAAGGGATACGTTGCATATGTGATTAATATTATGACTGAAGTACTACCTTTGGATAAGATTTTCATAGTTAGAGAATTTCCTGATGTATTTTCAGAGGATTTACCTAGGATCCTTTTTGATTGGAAGATTGAGTTTGAGATTGACTAAATACCTATAGAATGGTCCAGATGGAGTTGAAATATTTAAAGGAATAATTTCACGAGTTATTGGATAAGAAGTTTATTTAGCTGAGTGTATTGCACTGAGGAGCACCAGAAGAGCACCAGAATTGTTTGTAAAGAATAAGGATGGATCACTAAGATTATGTATCTACTATAGGGAGTTGAATAAGATTACTATTAAGAACAAATACCTCTTCCTAGGATTGATGATTTATTTAACTAGTTGAAGAGTGCTAAAGTCTTTTCAAAGATCGATTTGAGTTCCACTTGCCATCAATTAAAGATTAAAGCTGGAAATATAGTTAAGACTACCTTTTAGAGCAAAATATGGTTAGTATGAGTTTTTGGTCATGCCCCTTGGATTAACCAATGTACCAACTACCTTTATGGACTTAATGAATTGAGTTTCTAAGTCTTAGCTAGATCGATTTGTAGTAGTGTTTATTGATGATCTATTGATTTATTCTCCAAGTGAAGAAACTCATGAAGAACACTTGAGAGAAGTTTTGGGTATTTTGAGGAAGAAGAAACTCAATGCTAAGTTTAGCAAATGTAGGTTTTGGTTGTGAAGTGTGATCTTCTTAGGACATGTAATCTCGCTACGAGGTGCATTAGTGGACCCTAAGAAAGTGAAAGTAGTTATGGAGAAAGCAGTGCTGGATTGGCCAAGGCTAGCAATGTGATAGAAGTCAGGAGCCTTTTAGGCCTTGCTGGCTATTATAGGAAATTTGGGGATGGTTTTTATACAATAGCTATTCCTTTGAGTAGACTGACATAAAAGAGGGCCAAGTTTATCTGTACACCAGAGCGTGAAGAAAGTTTTCAAGAGTTCAAGAAGAGACTAGTGTCTACACCCATTTTGGCATTACCTTCAAGAAAGGATGATAAGGACATGCAAGTGGCCTGTCAAGCTCAAGATGATCCAATTGAATTTGGTTTGATTACTAGATCGCGAGCCAAGCTGGCCAATCAACTTAACACTTTGGTTTGTGTTACACTAGTGGCAATTGAAGGTTCTAAGATGATTGAAGGTCTTATTCAACAAGAATCCTCAAGTGTTAATGCCATTCGAGTTGATCAAGATATTGGGCAGAGGTCTCGCATCTGACAAGACGTGGGTTGTGAGGACTTGCAAAATACTTCATATTTTCATAAAATTCCCTTTTATTTTGAATAAATTACTTTATAATATCTTTACTACTCATTTACTCCCTCATTAGTTGTACTAAATAATAGAATTAATAGTTTTACCCTTAGTTTTATAGTTAGGGTAAAATAGGGTTTTCACGTATTTTGGTAGTGTGATTAATTGGTGAGGTGTGTGTACTAAATTTAGTGGCTAAGAGTGAGTTTTAGATAGGAGGAAGTGTGTGATTGGAAGTGCTATTAATAAGTTAGTGAATCATAAGTTAAAACACAAGTACATGAGAGTTAAAGAAAATTGGCTTGAACCGACGTGCACCATTTGTTTCTGTTTGAGTACCCCACTTGACCAATACTTTCTTACCCTAATCTCCTTGTTTTTATTTCACCTAATCCTCCCTAAATTAACCCTTAAGTCAGCCACCATTATTGACTAAGAAAAGGAAAAGAAAGACAAATTGGTAGGGTGACAAGTGTTGATGATCTAGCTACCTTTGACCAAGACTAATTTTAGTCTTTATCTTGCAAAATTGAACCAAAAATCCATCATCTTTCTTTCTTCTTCTAGGTGGCTGACTTCAAGAGAGGGAAAGGAAAGAAAATCCATCAATTTATCATCTTGAATAATACTTGATTTGGAGGGAAATCAACCTAAAACCCTAAATCAATCCGTAGAAAGTTGCATCAAGGGAGGAAGAAGGCTTGTAGTGGATTGTGTTGGGAAGGACAGCTCTTGTTTTTGTATTTTCCTTGGAGGTTTGAAGGTATGAAGTTGAGGAACTTTCTTCTCTTTCTATTCTTGCAATTTTGATATCTTTCTATTCTTGCAATTTTGATACGGACGAGAGCCATAGTGTTCAAGTAGACCCTGTAAAGGTGCCCCAAGGGCCAATGACACGAGCACGATCCAAGAGATTCAAGGAGTCACTTCAAGCCCTGGTTCATGCCGCCCAAGCCCAAGAGAAACCGCCCATCGAAGGGATTGAGTTTGAAGATCCTGGCAAGGCTACTAAAGTATTGCTTACGCTGAGCTGTACGGGGGTCTCGCTGCCCGGTCAGCGAGTCGGGGGTCCAGGGGCGACGCGCCCCGGCTGGGGGGCCCAGGGGCACAGCTGTGAGGCTGCAGTTCGTTCTACGTTGAGATATTCATTATTTGGGCGGTAACGTTTGGTTTGGGAGTATTTCGAAAACCCTAAGTAGGGATTAAGATTTAAACCCTAAGTTCCGGTTAAGATTGAAAACCCGTTTTTCCTACATTTTCTTTATTAGAAAATTCCCAGATAATTTTTATTGAGTAAATAGAGTTTTTAGATGATTTTCTAGTATTAGTTAGTTTTTGAGAAATTAAGAACGTATATCGGATGTGGGACCCACTAGTGCGAAAAGTTCGGAAAAATTCGGCCAATAAGGTTAAGTTTCGGATACTGTGTAAAATTTATCGGGTGTTAAGAGATAAGTAGAGTATGTAAAATGATTGATGTGAGAGAGAAAAGAAAGGATAGGATTGCATTTATGAGAGTGACAAGTGTCACTTCCTTATTGGATTGAACTTAAGAAACACTATTCACATTTTTGACTTTTTTGACCAAAGGATTAAATATCTCAAAAATCATTCAAAATTCACCATTTTTTTTTCTCCATAGCCGGCTCTCTCTCTCCCTTGCAAGAAGGAGAAAAAAACCTCTTCAATCTTCAAGCTTTCCACTAGCAAATCATCTCAATCAAGCACATAAATTAGTTTCCTTTCCATACAACTTTTCTAGTTGGTGATAGTGGTTGGTTTAGTGAAGCTTTTTGGAAGAGCTAAGGTGTCCATCATCTCCATCTCTCTTGTTATTAGGTGAGTGATGCTTAAACTTCCCTCCTATACTTAATGATGGTTATTTTGTGCCTAATGGTGGCTTGAGTAATGGAATATGTGATTTATTTTTTGATTTGAAGAGTTTTGGTGAAGTTTTCCATTTTATGATGATTTTTCTGGTTTAATTGGATTATGATGGTGTGGTTGTTTATGATGATTGGTAGTGGTCTATATAGACTCTAGTAGGTGCAAATTAGTGATAAATGCAATCAATTTTGGATTTGGATGGAAAAATGGAAAGTTAGGGTTCATAATCCCCTAATTCTGTCCGGTTTTAGATCATAGGGTTAGAGGCCGAATTGGACTTTGCTCAAAACATTAAAATTGTAGGTATTGATGAGTTTGAAGTGCCTGCAAAATTTCAGGTCATTTGGATTAGTGTAGAGTGAGTTATGTCGGAATTACTGTAGCTGTTCTGCTTTGGTCAGAATGCGAAAACTGCGTTGGTATTTGGCTATTTTGGCTGAAATCACTTTGGATTTGGATGTTAGTGTCTTCTGATGAAATGTATCTGGATGTCTTAGCTATCATATGCCTTTGGAATTTCGGCATTTGGACTTGTATAGACTGAGTTGTGTTCATTACAGCGTTGTGTGTTTTGCAAACCTGTTTTGGTAATTCTGGTTTAGTATTTTGCATATTTGACCTAGTTGTGTTAGGATTTGGACTGAGTGACCTTCTACAGTGTTGTAGCCCTGTTTCTTAGCTTCGAAACGGTGGGTCTTACACCCCCATCCGATAACCGTAGTGAATTTGGTGCCATTACCGCATATTGAGGTCAAATACGGTTTGTGATCCTGTTTTGCGATTCTGGCATAGTGTCTTGCATTTTTGACCTTGTTACATTCAAAATTGGACAAAGTTTACTTCTTCAACATTGTAGCCCCTTAAGTCCTGGATATCTCTGTAAATTTTCAGGTTAAACGGATTAGTATATCCTGAGCTATAAACGAAATACTCAGACCTGTTTTGACCGTCAAATTCTGTTACGTTTTTGGACAGTTTATGACTGGAACTTTGGCTTCACATTTGACTGGGTTACAAGCTGTTTGGGCTTGCGACCAAAACACCAAACTTATACCCCTATATCAGAGCTTTCTAACGCCCTTGGAATTTCATGAATCGGATTTATAAAACCTGAGATATAGCCGAGCAAATAAGGCCTGGCCGTGAAGATGACCATTTTCTGGTCAGATCTATTTTGGTCCTGATGACCAATTTCCGTTCCGAATTTGGATTACCGACCTTCATGAAAGTTGTTCCATTTGGAATGAACTATCTAACTGCCAATTTTCAGCTCTTTTGACCATGTGTAGCATAGAAAACAGTTCGCACTCAAAACTGACCATTTGTGCATTGGCCAGATTTCGTAAGTGTTTGTGTTTGGCTCATTTGGGACTGAAGCCTCCAGATTCAGTTCTGGATGTCTTCATAACATTTGTTGTTCATCCTTTAAGCTTCGATATGGCATCTCATACGCCTTAATCTGATATTCGTAGCTCAACTTATGAGTAAACTAGAAATGAGTGTCAAATCTGCCGTTTCCGCTAACGGCCGTTTCCGTTTCCGTACGTCATATTTACGTGCGCGCGTGTTGTTTTTGCCGTTTTGCTTGTTTTAGGCATGATAGTAGCCGTTTGCGATATTATGTGACACAATCTTCTATTTCAGACGGTGGCGAGCTGGGCGGAACTGGTGGGGCCCACTACTAGCTGTTCATTTCGATCCGACTTCGTACTTTTGCTATTTCAGTTTCTGAGTAAGTATTCAGGCCAGTTTGATGTGTTTTCTTTGCTAAGTGTTTGAGATATGTGAAAAGGGTACTTAGGCGAGGGTGTACTTTATCGCACTCGACCTAAACCCTAATTCGAATGTATAATTGTACTTGGCATATGTATATGAACCTTTTGGAACCAAAACCCTTGAGCTTGTGGCTCGGGGTGACTTTCGAGTAAAGTTTGTGAAGTTTGCAAAGGTTGTGAGTTCATGGGCCCGATCTAAGACCTGTTTGGACTATTCGAGCCGGTTAGGGCTTGGTCGAAGTCAGTCCAACTTAGTCTGAGGTCACCAAGTTTGTAGGTTCATGTTATGAACCAATTTTGTGAATCCGGTTCACCGAGAAGGTGACCAAGTTTGTGACCCGAGCTTGTGACTCAAGCTCAAGTTTGTGATTTCGTTCGCCCGGGCAAGTTTGTGAGGTGACTGGCCAGTGAGGGTGATAAGGTGTCGGTGGGTGTACAAGTGAAGTTCTACGGACCATTGAGTGTGGTCGACGGAGTGTCGGCAGGAGATCACGCATGGCATATGAATTGGCTTTGGAGCCACCTGTATCCTTATTATGTGATGTTACTTTTCTGCTTTTGCTTTACTCTTACTGTGTAACTGTTATGTGAAATTTATGCTTTTGCCCCTGTTTACTTACTAAGCATATAGCTTACCCCTTTCCTTTTGTTTTCCTTAGCAGGGGCCGACGCGGGGACTTTTGGCTCGTACACTAGTATAGTTAGATTGGCTTGTAATAGTTGATCAGTTAGAATGTTTGTTTTTGTTTTGGTGGTTTGTGTAAGAACCCTTCTTAGGGTCTATCTACTGTTAGTTGTGGTTATAGTGTATTAGAGTGGTTTGACTCGAGACTTTTGAAGATGTAAATATAACTTTTGGGATTGTATATATTGTATATAGTGCTCTTTCGATCCATCTCGTTTTATTGCTTTAAGTTTTGAGTCCTGGCGCGAGCTAGGCAGGCGGCCCGCCGATACCCTTGGGTTCGCCCTTGGGAGAAGTGGGGTCGTCACAACAGCGAAGCCCCCGAAGCTTACGGGCCATAGGTTGTTGGGCTAATATTCGGCCAAGTGAAGGATGTGTGCTGGCCGAATTTCTTTTGTATTTTTCAAGCTTTATTAGGGTTTAGTCAAGGCTATAAATAGCCTTAAGTCATGTTTTACAGACAGTTTTGCGATATTATTAATAAACCTTCAGAATTTCATCTTGCATTAAGGCAAATTCCTTTAGCTTGTGAAAGCTAAGTTGAACATCCTAGCGTGGCTCCTAGGTTGTTTATTGACTTATCAATCAAGCGATCACACTTGATTGTGGTGTCCTCCACCGTTGAATTTGTTCTTGAGTGGTCCAAGTTGGATTCAACCCCGTCTATTCGCAACGTGTACCCTAAGATCCAATCTTTGCTTCCGCGTCTCACATCATCTGGTAATCAGAGCAAGGATAGAGGTATCACGTATATCCCTTTTATTGTCTTTGAATCTTTCTTTTATCTTCCATAGTCGTAGCTATGTATTAGGGTTTTGGTGAGTCGTTGTTGTCCTTCCTGTCAAATCCAAAACTGTTTTGTTTGTCTTCGTTGTTGCGTGCCGGTCTTGTTTCTGTCCAGAATTATCATTGTTGGTCATCTGTATCTTGTCCATAAAACAAAAGAAGACAACAAGAGCGGCGGCTAGGGTTTCCATCCTTGTCGCATCTTGAGTTGGGTTTGTCGTCATAGTAATCTGTCCAGTTTTGTCCGTCATTACCTGTTGCTAGTTTTTGTCTAGTTCTTGGTATAATTCTGTTTGGAGTCTTGCGTCTGTGGGTCATGTAAACAACCCAGCAGAAATAAATAAAAAAAAAACCTGTCTGGCGTACCTTGTTGCTTTCTTGGGTCATTGCTGGAATTTATTTCTTGGTGGTTGCCGAACCTGTTTTACGTTTGTCCCTTGAATATTGTGTGTTCGTGTTTTGTGCAATCTGTCCAGAAAATTTCAGTCACTAGTTGCCCCTAGTTTCTGTCCAGATTGTGGCATAATTCTTGTGGAGTGTTGCGTCGTTTGGGTTGCCAAAACTGCCCAGCAAAAGTCAAAAAAAAAAAAGGGGTGTCGCATACCTTGTTCTTGAAACATATTTCTGGAATTTGTCTTCTTGGGTGGTTGTCGAATCTATTTGCCTTGGCAAGCTTTGATTGGAGATCCGACTTTTGGGACTGGAATTTCGTGATTGAAAGAATCTTTGAGCCAGAAAAAAAAAACAAAAAAAAAAAAGGAAAGAAAGATATTGGCTCTAGTTGCCTAATTGTGCACCAAGTCCCACCTTGACTCCAACTCATCCTAATTTCGTTGGAATTGATAGCAGCCAAGAAAATCAACAAACCAAATCCAAACCTTCCTAAAACTCCTTGATCTGCCCTCTTCAGCCCATAATTTTGATCCGGTTGAGCACCACTTGGTGAGCCGATTGGGTTGCAATTTGAGGGGTGACTTCTACCTCAAACCAGCACCAAACTATCTCCAAACACTGACCAACGGACCACGAACCAGCAGCTCACAAAATTCCAGAAATTTGGGTCACGGGTAGTGTTTTCTAGGATTTTCAATATTTCAGCTTTGAGTTCATTTGTTTTGCTTTCTCTTCCGAGTCTTAGTTATTGTTAGTCCTATTCTGAGTCTTAGATTGCGTCTAGATCCTCATTCACCTCCATTCATAGCTACCTTCTTGTGTTACTTGTTGATTAGCCAAGAACGTACCTTGCAGTGACGCCTAGGTTGTTCAACCCGAGCAACTAGCAAGCCAAGGAATTGTTGGTGAGATTCTTAGAGAGTGATACACTTGAGTGAAACACGAGTGTGAGTGACCTCTACATTGTAAAAAAATAAAAAAAAAAGAAGTCGTTTTGTTTTCTTTTACAGGTGTACCTAAGTATGTCTAGTGGAGTTGGTGACCAAGCAATGGACCTTCAACTTCGCCTAGATGCCATGATGGGGGAGTTCAAGCAATTGCTTAAAACCTCCATTGAACCATTGCATGACCGGATTGATCAGTTGGAAAACTCGAAGAATCTACATAGCTCGAGTAAAGGCAAGGAATCGGTGTACTCCAATGATGAAGAGGATCCGTTTGAGGGGAGGTACCAAACTGATCACCGTACCCCAAGGCGAGGAGACGACACCATTAAGGGGGTCAAACTCAAAATTCCTTCCTTCCAAGGCAAGTCCGATCCCGAAGCCTACTTGGAATGGGAACGGAAAATCGAATTGGTCTATGAGTGCCACACCTACTCGGAGGAACAAAAAGTAAAACTTGCAGCCGTGGAGTTCACTGACTACGCCTCCATTTGGTGGGACCAATTACGACTAAGCTGAAGAAGAAATCGTGAAAGGGCCGTGGAGACTTGGGACGAGATGAGGAGTCTCATGAGGAAAAGGTTCGTGCCGAGCTACTATAGCTGTGACTTACACCGACGGTTACAATCTCTCACCCAAGGTTCCTTGTCAGTCGAGGATTATTATAAAGAGATGGAGATGGCCATTATGAAGGCAGACTTGCGTGAGGATGGAGAAGCCACTATGGCTCGATTTTTGCATGGTTTGAGGCCCGAGATTGCCGAAGTAGTGGAACTCCAACACTACCTAGACATTAATGAAATGTTGGAGAAGGCGGTTACAGCTGAACGACGCCTCAAGAGGAGGGGAAATACACGGCCTAACATGTGAGAACCCGTAAAACCCTAATTATTTTCCTAGGGTTTATTACCCCTTAATTGCATATATTTTTGCATTTTCGGGTTTAGAAATATTTTCTGGTAGATTTTATGCGTAATTATAGTTTTAAGATGATTTTTCTAGTATTGGAGAGTTTTTAGAAAATTAAGAGTAAATAGTGGACGTGGGACCCACTAGTGCGAAAAGTTCGAAAAAATTCGGCCAACTAGATTAAGTTTTGGATACTGGAATTATTTTATCGGGTGTTAAGAGATAAGTAGAGGATGTTATTTGGATTGGTATGAGGGGGAAACAAAGAGATAGAGATTCATTTATGAAGTGACAAGTGTCACCATTTGATTGGTTGGACACTATTCACTTTTTGACTTTTTTTACCAAGTGATTAAATATCTTAAAATTTCACAAAAATCACCATTTCTTCTCTCTCTCATGGCCGAACCTCTTGCAAGGAAAAGGAAGAAAACTTTTCCAAGTTTCAAGCTTCAAACTAGCTCAAATCTTCCAAGAAAATTACTTAAACTAGTTTCTACTCCATAAATTCCCTCTAGTTGGTGCTAGTAAGTGATTTGGTGAGATTTTTTGGAGAAGCTAAGGTGTCCTACAACTCTCCCTCTCTTGTTTACTAGGTAAGTAGTGGTTCAACTTCCTCATATACTTCATGAAGCTTAAGTTATGCTTAGTAGTGGCTAAAGTGTTTAGATTTGTGATTTATTTCTTGTTCTTGGAGAAATTGATGGAGTTTTCAATTTTTTTGGGATTATTGCTGTTTTCATATGATCATGATGGTGTGATGACTTATGATGATTGGAAATAAGGGGTAATGGCTCTAGTAGGTGCATATGATAGAAAATTGCAATCAATTTTGGATTTGGAAGAATTTCTGGAAAATTAGGGTTCTTGGTTGAACATTCTGTCCGAAATTTTTGGTCATAGATAGAGGCCGAATTGGACTTTGCTCAAAACATGAAAGTTGTAGGTATTGATGAGTTTGAAGTGGCTGCAAAATTTCAGGGCATTTGGAGTAGTGTAGGGTGAGATATGTCGATTTTACTGTTGCTGTTCTGGGTTGATCAGAATTCCAAAACTGCACTGGTAATTGGCCATTTTGACTGGAATTGCTTTGGATTTGGATGTTAGTGTCTTCTGATGAAATGTAGCTGGATGTCGTAGCTTCCATATGCCTTTGGAATCAATGCATTTGGACCTGTACAGACCGAGTTATACCAATTACAGCATATTGGGATTTGTGAACCTGTTTTAGTGGTTCTGGTTTGGTATTTTTGGCATATTTGACCTAGTTGTGCTAGGATTTGGATTGAGTGGCCTTCTATATTGTTGTAGCCCTGTTTCATAGCTTCGAAACGGTGGGTCTTACACCCCCATCCGATAATCATAGTGAAATTGACACCATTACCGCAAAATGACGTCAAAACTGTATTTTTCCGGGCCAATGCTAGTTACATTTCCGAAATTTCTGGTTTCCTCTATTGTTTGTAAATGTTTATGGAACCTTATTGGGGTCATGTTTGGCCTTGGTTTATGACTCGTTATCGAGTCTCATTGTATTTGTTGCATGTTTTTAGGGCGTGACGGTGGTGCACAACGTTCTTTTGACTAAAGTGTTTGAAACCACATTGTGCTAGCTTGGTGAGTGTACTACTCACTTATGTGCTATTACATGGCTTTGATCTTGGTACTTGAGATGTTGAATGTTGATTGATCCAAGTGAGAGTGTACTTTATCACTTTCACTTATTGTTTCGCATGTTATTGGAAAGTTATATGAAATGTTATATGAAATGAAATACATGACTTCAAATATTATCCATGAGCTCAACCCCATTGGTTATTGATTGAATCGAGCCGGCGAGGGCTTGGTCGTGCCAATTAATGTGCCTTGGGGCAACATCATAGGGAATCTTGTAGTATGAGAGACTCTTGATTCCGGTTTACTCGAGTAATACCACAATGCATGCGTTTGGATTCGGGCCCGGTTGAGGAATGTTAGGAGGAAGGGAATGGAAGTTAAGAGGAGTCTACGGTTGGTTACCTTTCAGACATTGACGGAGAGTCAATGAGACCTGATCAAGAATTCAAACGAGGAAAAAGGGCTCTTGAGAGCCACCCGTATCCTTTTATCCTCATTATTAATGTGTGGCTTTATTTATTTTGGTAAATTGGACTGTTAAACTTGATGTATTCATGAACTTGGTTGCTTGAGTTGTATTCTCACTGGGCAATTAGCTCACCCCGTTCCTTTTGTTTTCCTTACAGGAATATGACTCTTTTGGAATGAATTTTGATAAATGGTTGCCGAATGAACTAGATGAATGACTCTTTTGTATTGTATATAAAATGGGACCCTAAATGTATCATTAGGGCCGTTTTCACTTTTGTTTTGGCAAACCATATATGTAGTGACTTTTGTATCACTTTTAAATGTCATTTTTGGTTTGTAAAGGCTAAATGTTATGTGGTATATGTAATTCGATGTTTGGTTGGGTTCGGACGAGTCGGTTACTATTCATGGCCGACTCCGGATTTCATTTTCTTTTATTTTGGGTTATTTTGCCCTTTTGCCTTATTTGCGCTCGTTATAAGTTCCGGAACGTGAAAGATCGCTCTATACTGCACCGTTAGTCCTGGCGAGAGCTGGGCAGGCAGTCCGCTAACCCGTTTGGTTCGCCTTAGGGGAAAGTGGGGCTGTCACATAACACCACGTACCAAGCTTGAAATTGGCGTACCCCTCAACCAAAGAGGGAGGAGAAGGCCACGGCTCCGTCTCAACCACCAAGGCCAAATGCCTTTCCACCCAAGGCAACAGCCAAACCTGAATTTAAGAGTAATAATGGAGCTTCTAAACCGCGTGGCCGAGACACTAAGTGCTTTAAGTGTCAAGGCTATGGTCATATTGCATCTCAATGTGCCAACCAAAGGGCTATGCTACTATTGCCAAATGGTGAGATTGTGTCCGATGAAGAGGAGGAATACGAAGGGATGCCACCTCTAGAGGGTGAAGGGGATGATTCAAGTGAGGAGATACCCACGCATGAGGAGATTGGATGCTTGGTGGTTCGAAAGGTCCTCACCACCCGCGCCAAGGAAGAGGAAATCGAGATACAACGGGATAACCTTTTCTACATGAGATGTCATATCAAGGATAAGGTTTGTAGTGTTGTTATTGATAGTGGGAGTTGTGCCAATGTAGCTAGTCTACTCATGGTAGAGAAACTAGGGCTCCCAGTCATCAGACATCCTAGACCTTATCGCCTTCAATGGTTGAACAATGAAGGGGAGGTCCGTGTATTTCGACAAGTGAAAGTGCCATTTCGAATTGGCAAGTATGAAGATGAAGTCACTTGCGACGTAGTGCCAATGCAAGCAAGCCATCTCATTCTTGGGTGACCTTGGCAATACGACCGAGATGTGGAGTTCAAAGGGAAAGCCAACAAATACGTCTTTACTCATTGTAATCGGAAAGTGACTCTTGTACCCCTCACACCAAAGCAAGTGTATGAAGATCAAATGAAACTCCAAAAGGAGTATGAGCTAGAACTTGAGAAAAAAAACAAGAAAAAAGTGAGGAGAAAAAAAATTGAGAGTGTGGCCGAACCCGTAGGGAAGAAAAAGGCTACAAGTGAGTCGGCCATGAGAGGAGAAAGTACGGGAAAACTAAGCTTGCTAGCAAAAGCCAAAGATGTAAAGCGAGCTTTGTCTTCTAACCAACTCTTACTTGTACTTGTGTGCAAAGAAGAGTTGGTCATCTCATCCATACCTACTGACTCTTTACCTCCTTGTATCTTGTCTCTTTTACAGGAATTTGAGGACATTTTTCCTGAGGATGTGCTCGATGGACTACCACCCTTAAGGGGAATCGAGCACCAGATTGACCTCATTCCTGGAGCCCCATTACCTAACAAACTGGCCTATCGCATGGGCCCTGAGGAAACTAAGGAGTTGCAAAGGCAAGTGGAGGAGTTACTAAGGAAAGGTTGGGCTCGAGAAAGTCTAAGCCCGTGTGCTGTACCTGTGATTCTCGTGCCTAAGAAGGATGGAACTTGGAGAATGTGCACTGACTGTAGAGCAGTTAACGCGATCACGGTAAAGTATCGTCACCCTATTCCTAGGTTAGATGATATGTTAGCTGAACTGCATGGTGCCATTATCTTTACTAAAATTGATCTGAAAAGTGGTTACCACCAAATAAGAATGAAAGAAGGTGATGAGTGGAAAACTGCTTTCAAAACTAAACATGGGCTATACGAGTGGCTAGTGATGCCTTTTGTCTTAACTAATGCCCCTAGTACTTTTATGCGTCTGATGAACCATGTTTTGAGACCTTTTCTTGGGAAATTTGTAGTGGTTTACTTTGACGATATCTTGATCTATAGCAGGAGCTTAGAGGAGCACCTTGAGCATCTCAAAGCTGTTTTTGATGTACTTCGAAAGGAAAGGCTGTACGCCAACCTTAAGAAGTGCACATTTTGTACTGACCGTGTGGTATTTCTAGGATATGTGGTAAGTGCGCAGGGCATTCATGTGGATGCAGAAAAGGTCAAGGCCATCCAAGAGTGGCCAACGCCTACCTCTGTAAGTGAAGTGCGCAGCTTCCATGGGCTAGCAAGCTTCTACCGCTGCTTCGTGAAGGATTTTAGCACAATTGCTGCATCTCTTACCACGGTCATGAAAAAACATGAGAAGTTCTTTTGGGGGGAAGCACAAGATAAGGCCTTCCAATTATTAAAACACAAACTCACACATGCACCACTTTTTGCAATACCTAACTTTGATCTTATTTTTGAAGTGGAATGTGATGCATCAGGTGTTGGAGTAGGAGCCGTACTAATGCAAGGTGGCAAGCCAATTGCCTATTTCAGTGAGAAGCTAAGTGGCACGGCTCTCAACTACTCTACATATGACAAGGAGTTGCTCGCCCTTGTACGTGCCTTAGAGACCTGGCAACACTACCTCCGCGCCAGGGAATTTGTCATCCAAACTGACCATGAGTCCCTCAAGCACCTCAAGGGACAACAAAAATTAAGCAAAAGGCATGCCCGATGGGTAGCCTTCATCGAGTCATTCCCATACGTCATCAAGTACAAGACAGGTAAGTCTAATGTAGTGGCTGACGCTTTATCTCGTAGACACATCTTGCTCACTGCTTTAGATGCAAAACTCCTAGGGTTTGAGCTTATGAAAGACTTGTATACAAGTGACCCTGACTTTTCAAATGCCTATGGGAATTTGGGGAGGGCTAACTTTGAAAAATTCTATGTGCATGATGGTTTCTTATTCTATCTTACTAAGTTATGCATTCCCCAAAGTTCTATTCGTGACTTACTTGTCCATGAGTCACACAGTGGTGGACTAATGGGACACTTTGGTGTCACCAAGACTTTAGCTATGTTGCAGGATCACTTCTACTGGCCACGCATGTGCCGGGATGTGGAGAGGATTGTTGAACGGTGTGGTGTGTGCCACAAAGCTAAGTCTCGGGTCAACCTAAACGGTTTGTATACTCCTTTACCTATACCTCACCAACCTTGGGTTGACATTTCCATGGATTTCGTACTTCGTCTACCTCGATCTAAACGTGGTCATGATTCCATATTTGTTGTGGTAGACAGGTTTTCCAAAATGGCTCACTTTATTGCATGTCATAAAACGGATGATGCTTTGCACATTGCTGACTTATTCTTTAAAGAAGTTGTTCGTTTGCATGGCATACCTAGGACTATTGTGTCTGATAGAGATGTCAAGTTTTTGAGCTATTTCTGGAAATCTCTATGGGGTAGGTTGGGAACCAAACAGTTGTTCTCTACTTCTAGTCATCCTCAAACGGATGGACAAACTGAGGTAGTGAATAGGACATTATCCACGCTCCTACGTGCAATTATAAAGAAAAATCTCAAGTCATGGGAGGAGTGTCTACCTCATGTAGAGTTTGCATACAATAGGGCTGTGCATAGTGCTACACAATTCTCACCTTTTGAGATTGTGTATGGTTTTAACCCCTTAACCCCCTTGGATTTGTTGCCATTACCATCTTCTGAGCATGTAAACCTAGATGGCAAGAAGAAGGCCGAGTTCGTTAGGACATTGCACGACAAGGTTCGTGCCAACATCGAGAGGAGGACGGCCCAATATGTACAACAAGCAAACAAGCACAGGCGCCAGCTTGTTTTTAAACCTGGCGATTGGGTCTGGTTACACTTGCGCAAGGAGAGATTCCCAAAGCAACGACAAAGCAAGCTATCACCAAGAGGAGGTGGGCCTTTTCAAATCCTTGAGCGCATCAACGACAATGCCTACCGCTTAGATTTGCCTGGTGAGTATAATGTTAGTGCTACATTCAATGTCGCTGATTTAGGTCCATTTCTTGCAGGGGACGAGCACGATTTGAGGGCAAATCCTTTTCAAGAGGAGGGGAATGATGCGGACGAGAGCCATGGTGTTCAAGTAGACCCTGTAAAGGTGCCCCAAGGGCCAATGACACGAGCACGATCCAATAGATTCAAGGAGTCGCTTCAAGCCCTGGTTCATGCCGCCCAAGCCCAAGAGAAACCGCCCATCGAAGGGATTGAGTTTGAAGATCCTGGCAAGGCTACTAAAGTATTGCTTATGCTGAGCTGTACGGGGGTCTCGCTGCCCGGTCAGTGAGTCGGGGGTCCAGGGGGCGACGCGCCCCGGCTGGGGGGCTCGGGGGCGCAGCGAAGCCCCCGAAGCTTACGGGCCATAGGTTGTTGGGCTAATATTCGGCCAAGTGAAGGATGTGTGCTGGCCGAATTTCTTTTGTATTTTTCAAGCTTTATTAGGGTTTAGTCAAGGCTATAAATAGCCTTAAGTCATGTTTTACAGACAATTTTGCGATATTATTAATAAACCTTCAGAATTTCGTCTTGCATTAAGGCAAATTCCTTTAGCTTGTGAAAGCTAAGTTGAACATCCTAGCGTGGCTCCTAGGTTGTTTATTGACTTATCAATCAAGCGATCACACTTGATTGTGGCGTCCTCCACCGTTGAATTCATTCTTGAGTGGTCCAAGTTGGATTCAACCCCGTCAATTCGCAACGTGTACCCTAAGATCCAATCTTTGCTTCCGCGTCTCACATCAAATTTATTGCAAAGATGACTTGAAATTGGAAGTTTTATGGAAGATAACCTAGATTTGTGAAGATTGGTGAAAATTTCAGCTTTGGGTTTCATTTTCTAACTTGAGTAGGTGATGGTTATATGCTTGATTTAGTGAATTATTGGCTTGGTATATATATGCTTGAGTTGAGGCTGTTTTGTGGTCAGAATGAAGCCTTGAATTGGCTGGAAAAAAAGTAGTAAACACAAAGGAGGTGCCGCTGAAAATTTTGTCCGCAGGAAACCATGGACAGCCTTAGGAAATCTGCTATATATTGTTGTAAAACAGTCAGAATTTTGTTTCATTTATTGCATTTGAAACTAGATCAGAATACTATCAACCGTGAAAATTTCAACCTTTTTCTCAATTCTCATGAATATCTGTGATTTTTCAAATTTGACTGAAATTGCATACCTGTTCTGTCTTTTATTGGATGAAGTAGCAACTTGAGGCTCAAATTTGACTGACTTATGGACTGAATCAGATTTTGGACAAAACAAGAAAGTTATAGGGATTTGAGTTAAATTTCTACCTACAAAATTTCATATCAATTAGATTATTTTAGCTTGTGATTTGGTCAGAGCACTCCTGACTGCACAAAACTCAAACTTTCCTGACCTATTTTTCATGTGCTTTTGACCATCCATTTTTTACCCTAAAAATGCGAGAACTGGGTGTTGATGTCTTCATAGGAAATGTATTCTATGTCTTAGCTTTGAAATTCCATAAAATTTGCCTCAATCTGATAAATGTAGCTTCAGTTGTGATCAAAACACCAAAGGATGGCAAAGCTGCCATCTTCATTGTTTCTCGTTACCTTTCTCTTTTTTCCATTTCCCTGGTCCGACTTAACATGTACTTCTCAGGTGTTCTATGTGACAGCCCCACCTTCCCCTAAGGCGAACCAAAGAGGTTAGCGGACTGCCTGCCTAGCTCTCGCCAAGACTAACGGTGCAGTATAAAGCGATCTATCACGTTCTGAAACTTATAATGCGCGCAACCAAGGCAAAAGGGCAAAATAACCCAAAATAAAAGAAATGAAATCCAGAGTCGGCCATGAATAGTAACCGACCCGTCCGAAACCCAACCAAACATCGAAATACACATACAACATAACATTAACCATTTACAAGCCACAATGGCATTTAAAAGTGATACAAAAGTCACTACATATGTGGGTTGCCAAAACAAAAGTGAAAACGGCCCTAATGATACATTTAGGGTCCCATTTTATATACAATACAAAAAGGCATTCATCTAGTTCATTTGGCAACCATTTAACAAAATTCATTCCAAAAGAGTCATATTCCTGTAAGGAAAACAAAAGAAACGGGGTGAGCTAAGTGCCCAGTGAGAATACAACCACCATAGCAACTAAGATCACATAAGCATAACCGTTCAGTTCAAGTATGCAAATAAGAAGTAAATCAAATCAGTGAAAGGATACGGACGGCTCTCAAGAGCCCATTTCCTCGCTTATTTTCTTGATCCAACCTCATTGACCCTCCGTCAATGTTAAAAGTACCAAACCGTAGACCTTACTTTACTTCCATTCCTTCCACCCAACATACCCCAACCGGGCCCGCACTCCAATTCAGTAGCTTTTGGTAATACTCGAGTATACCGGAACCAAGAGTCTCATTACTACAGGGTTCCTCAGTACAGTCCCCGTGGCATGACAATTTTCACGATCAAGCCCGCGCCGGCTCGATCCAATTGACTACCTACCGGGGTTGAGCTCAGTGATATATTAAAGCCGTTGGATATTCATCCAAACGACACCAAATCAGTTTTCCAAGAATGCCATTCAATATCTCATATAGCCAGTGCAGTATTTCAGTATAACAGTAAACAGACATGAATGAAATCACAAGGGGGTGAGGGCGGTCAAGTACACCCTCACCTCTATCAATTCCAATAGCCAAGTAAGCCTTCAAGGCATCAAATTCACATATAACAAAGCCACATTGTAACAATTAAGTGAGTAGTTGTAACGCCCCCACTTCTCCCTAAGGCGAACCAAAGGGTATCCGCGGGACGCCTGCCCAGCTCTCGCCAGGACTCACTACAATCCATCATTCAAAAGCTCGAAATACTTTAAGTAACTTCAATATATAATTAAAGTACTCCAAATATCTCACACTTACAATTATGCAGCTTCCAAGCTTAAATACAACCCAACGGAAAAGGGTACAATAGCCATCCGTTATAATATAACTTAAAGTTTTCAAAAGAAAACAATCTAGTACTACTCACGAGCACCCTTGGTCTCGAACCCTGTAAAAGAAAACCACAACGTGGGATGAGCTACACAGCCCAGTGAGGTTCCAAGACACTCTAACAGTTCAAATAAATCAAGTAAGTTGGGCATATCATATGCATGGTTCAATGTTACACAATGGCGTGTTATCATGAGGTGATAATCATTGTACGAGTAATTTGAGACATTTATCATGGTATGAGACATTTATCATGAGACAGGTATCATGATATAAGTACATTGGTCAGGTAACAGGTATGGAGCATATCACAGGCATAGTTCAGGATTTCATGTTGACATTTTAGCATGAAACAATTATCATGATACAAGGTAAACATATACGGTAGGATACGGTGTTCCAGTGGAACTCTGTCGGTCATCTGCACCTTATGACTTCCGATCCCCACGGTACGGTCTGGCCATCGCCTTATCCCTCCAGTGGTAATACTCGAGTATACCGAAACGGTGGCCCAGGGTTCCAACCTACCCGACCGAGCCCAGTCCTGTCTCGAGTAGGTCAGTAACCAAGGGCAGGGCCCAAGTTCAGCTTAGAGCTTACAACATGCACAAGTAATCAAGTAGTCGACGTACGGTAAAAATTTATCATGTTTGGAGGTCGAGTGAGATAAAGTACACACTCGCCTTAAACAGTGGCCCACTTCATATGAGCATATAATTTATGATAATCAAGTAATCAGGTGGTCAAGTAACCAAGTAAGTTGGTGATCACGTAAGTAGATAACCAAGTAAGCAAGTAACCAAATAGATTAGAAAACGGTAAGTAAACATGTGAGAGCCCGTAAAACCCTAATTATTTTCCTAGGGTTTATTCCCCTTTAATTGCATAATTTTGCATTTTCTGGCTTAGAAATATTTTCTGAGAGGATTTTATGAGCAATTATAGTTTTAAGATGATTTTTCTAGCATTGGCGAGTTTTTAGAAAATTAAGGATAAATAATGGACGTGGGACCCACTAGTGCGAAAAGTTCGGAAAAATTCGGCCAATAAGGTTAAGTTTCGGATACTGTTATAAATTTATCGGGTGTTAAGAGATAAGTAGTGTGTGTGAAGTGATTGATGTGAGAGAGAAAAGAAAGATAAGAAGGCATTAATGAAGGTGACAAATGTCACCTTCTTATTGGATACTTTTAAAGAAATACTATTCATCATTTTGACTTTCTTGACCAAGGGTTAAATATCTCAAAAAAATCATAAAAATTTACCATTTCTTACCTTGTGTTGGCCGGCCATCCCAAGCTCAAGAAGGAGAAGAACTTCTTCATTTTGCAAGCTTCCACTTGGTCCAATCTACCACAAACCAAAGCCTAGAGTTGTTTCTTCTCCATAAAAACTTTGCTTCTAGTGTTAGTAAGTGTATTGGTGAACTTTGTTTGAAGATCAAAGGTGTCCAATATCCCTCTTTCTCTTGATTTCTTGGTAAGTGTTGCTTGAACACCCTACTACCTCTAATAATGGTCATATGATGCTTAGAAGTGGCATGAGTGTGTGAAAATGTGATTTATTTCTTGATTTGGCTTGTTATGGTGAAGTTTTTATTTTATTGGGATTTTTTCTGGTTTAATATGATCTTGATGTTGGGGGCTTGTATGATGAATTGTAATGTTTGGAAATGACTCTAGTGAGTGTGAATTATGGTTAAATGCAATCAATTTTGGATTTGGTGTGAAATTTGAAAAGTTAGGGTTCTTGAAGCCCCAATTCTGTCCGGTTTTAGATCACTGTGTTAGAGGCCGAATTTGACTTTGCTCAAAACATGAATGTTGTAGGTATTGATGAGGTTGATGTTCCTGTAAAATTTCAGGTCATTTGGATTAATGTAGAATGAGTTATGATGAAATTACTGTAGCTGTTCTGCTTTGAGCAGAATGCGAAAACTGCGATAGTAATTGGCCATTTTGACTGGAATTGGTTTGGATTTTGGAGTTGGTGTCTTCTGATGAAATGTAGCTGAGTGTCTTAGCTAACATATGCCTTTGGAATTTCGGCATTTGGACTTGTAAGGACTGAGATATACTGATTACAGTTTTTTTGTGTTTTGCGAACCTGTTTTAGGGATTCTGGGTTAGTATTTGGCATTTTCGACCTAGTTAAACTAGGAACTGGATTGAGTGGTCTTCTACATTATTGTAGCCCTGTTCCATAGCTTCGAAACGGTGGGTCTTACACCCCCAACCGATATTTGTAGTGAGAGTTGTACCATTACCGCATAATGAGTATAAAACAGTTTTCTATTTGGGGCCAAGACTAAGGCCATTTTCTAATTTCTGGTTTGCTATTATGCTCATTTATGCATATGAAACCCTATTGGGGTTGTGTTTAGCATTGCTATATGACTCGTTATCGAGTCTCATTGTATGTGTTATATGTTCTAGGGCTTGAAGGTAGTGCACGACGGCTTGGTGATCGTGGTACATGAAATACCACTTACTTGCTTGGTGAGTATACCACTCACTAAATTGTTATTATGTGGCTTTGTTAAATGTTATGTGATGCCTTGATGGCTTATTCGAATATTGAAATTGATTAAGGTGAGGGTGTACTTGACCGCCCTCACCTCTTTTGATATTGTCACTGAATGGCTACCGTTTTATTGCATTACTGAACTTGATATATTGGTTGGTAAATTTCATTTCATGGAAACTGAATTGATGTCGTTTGGACGATGTCCAACGGCCTTACTGCATTACTGAGCTCAACCCCGTTTGGTAGTCAATTGGATCGAGCCGGCGAGGGCTTGGTCGTGAAGATTGAATCGCCACGGGGACTGTACTGGGGAACCTTGTGGTAATGAGACCCTTGGTTCCAGTAAACTCGAGTATTACCAAAAATATTACTGAATGGAGTGCGGGCCCGGTTGGGGTATGTTGGGTGGAAGGAATGGAAGTAAAGAGTTGTCTACGGTTTGGTATTTTAACATTGACGGAGAGTCAATGAGGTTGGTTCAAGATTGCAAGCGTGGAAATGGGCTCTTGAGAGCCGACCGTATCCTTTTACCGTTTTGCTTCATTGCTTATTTGTGTACTTTAAATGAAGGTTCATTCTTATATGACTTTGATTGCTTATTGGGTGGTATACCACTGGGCTTTGGCTCATTCCGTGTTATTTGTTTTCCTTACAGGGATATAATTGCTTTTGAAAATGGACCGGATAGTCAATTGCCATACTGAGCTTGTAAATGTCTTTTGTATAGCTCTTGAAGTGAAACCCTAATGTATAACGGGTTCATTTCCTTTTGATAGGCAAATCGAATGTGTACTCCTTAATGAATAGTTTTGGCATGCCATTATGGTTGTAAATGTTGATTTCCGTTGTACATATATGCTTGGCTATGGTTTAGATAAATTTCGGCTTCGGTTTTCGTTTTATTTTATTTTATTTTATTTTGTGTTTTGACTTGTTTGCGCGCGATGTTATGTTCCGGAACGTTTTAGATTGACGTAAACCGTACCGTTAGTCCTGGCGAGAGCTGGGCAGGCAGTCCGCTAACCCCTTTGGTTCGCCTTAGGGGAAGGTGGGGCTGTCACAGGTGGTATCAGAGCCTAGGTTTGAATTGGCCTGGGTGTAATAGAAGTGCTCGACTTGAGGGTTTTATTGATTATGGTTTTTAAGGTTATTCATGTTGTTTATTCCTTTGCTATAGGATGGATGCCAGTGGTGACCCGAGTGACCGTCCGGCAGGAGATCGTCCTCATAGCACGTTGCCGCCGATTAAGTATCAACTTAGGCAGAAGGGGGCCGTGGTCCGTTGGAGCCCGGCCAGCCGCGTTCGACAGTGTGGGTGTCGTAGCAACTTTGCCTACCCAAATACACTAGTTTTGTCGGTGGCAAAGGAACGCGAGGAGTTTGCTAAGGAAAATACTAAGCTTGAAGCTGTGGTTGCTGCGTTGGAAGCTGAGGTGACTCAGGCTAAGGCGACCAATGAGAAGCAAGCCTCGCGTATTAAAGAGCTAGAATATGACGTGCAAGAGGTCGAGGAAAGAGTTGATGATCTATGTGATCAGTTGAGAGATGCACGCGAGCGCGAAACTAAGCGAGCTTGTAAGGTCAGGGGTCGTGCTGAGGCGATCCTTAACCTATGCGACGACGGACTCGAGGAGTCTAGTGACGAGGCCTCGTATGCTGGGGCCGAGGCTGGGGAGGAGTCTACCCCATCGCCTGGGTCTCAGACCCCGGCGACTGATTAGGCCTTGATCTTAGAGGCTTCTTTTGGCTAGTGGTGGCTCTTGTGTGTATATAGGGATAGGGATAGTGCCTTAGCTAACCGTTTTGGATGTAGAGTTAGCTATGTGTAAATCTCTTTTGATAGGCCTATCCTCAGGTGGATCTTTTGTGTACGCACGTGCTTTGGCTGTACCTGACTGACTGCTTGTATAGATGTTTGGCTTGTATATGTGTGTGCTTTTGATCTTGTTTGAAATGCATCGCTATGTGCTAAGTGAAAGTTTATTTGTTACTTACATGCTTTGTTACTGCTTTGGTTTAGTAATCTTGCCTAGACCAAGTATACCTTATGGAAGGAACACGAAGTGGTCGGGGACGTGAGCGCGGTATTAGGCAACCCACACCAGTTAGGGAAACGGGGGAAGCTTCTACTGGACCAAATCCTGAACCCCAGATAGACCCCAACGTTCAAATAGCTGCTGCTATGCAGTAAATGACCAACCTACTTGCACAAGTAGTGCAACAACAGGGCCAAAACCCAAACCCTAACCCCGGAAATCCTGGTAACCACGTTGAGAGCGAGGATAGAGCTCTTGAGCGTTTTCAAAAGTTTTCCCCACCAAAGTTTATTGGGGGACCCGACCCTGACGTCGCCGAGAAATGGCTGGAGAAGATGGTTGATATATTCGCGGCTTTACACTACCCGGACGAACGGCAGGTCACTTTTGCCGTGTTTCAACTGGAAGGAGCTGCCCGTTCCTGGTGGAACGTAATTAGGCAGAAATGGGAGCGAGAGCAGACACCGAGGACATGGGTGAACTTCATCCGGGAATTTAATGCCAAGTTTTTCCCTCCTCTAGTCCAGGAGAGGAAGGAAGACGAGTTTATCCGGCTCCGGCAAGGGGCTCAGACTGTGGCGGAGTACGAGAGTCAGTTTACCCGCCTGTCCAAATTTGCGCCAGAGTTAATCATGACCGAGCAAAGACGAGTGAGGCGCTTCATTCAGGGCTTGAACGTTGAGATCCAGAAGGACCTCGCGGCGGCTCAAATTACCACGTTTAGCGAGGCTATGGAAAAAGCCCAACGCGTTGAGAGTGCACGGCTTCAGGTCCGAAACTTCCAGGCTAAGAAGCGTGGATTTCCTGGGAGTACGTCTGGACAAGGTGAGAAGAGCACTCCCTCCAAGTTTGGACGAGGAACTGGAGGTGGTCGTCATTCTGGACCAGGCAGAGGGACTCCGTTCAGGGGCGGCCAAGCTGGGCGAGGGCAAAGGGGAAACATCCAGAGTGGCTCGGCTTCGGCACCTCGTGGACCCTGTGGGCACTGCGGAAAGACAAACCACACCGAGGACAATTGCTGGAGGAAACTGGGGAAATGTCTGCGGTGTGGAAGTGCGGACCATCAACTGGCTACATGTCCGGTCCTGAAACAAGACGAAAAGGGGAGCCAACTACCGTCGAGAACCAATACTGGATCGGCCAAGGGAGACGGATCCAAACCAAAAGTTCCGGCTAGGGTATATTCCTTAGAGCCTCACCAGATCCTAGAGTCTTCCGAGGTGGTGGAAGGTACGATCCCTATTTTCCACCGCTTTGCCAAAGTTTTAATTGATCCTGGTGCCACTCATTCGTTTGTTAACCCTGATTTCATGTGTGGCATCGATATAAAACCTGCTAGTTTACCATATGACTTAGAGGTTAGTACACCTACGGGGAATCAACGTTTGGTGACTAGTATGGTTTATAAGGATTGTGATGTATGGGTAGGTGAGCGGAGGTTTTTAGGAGACCTGATTAGCTTGTCCATTAAGGGGTACGACGTGATTTTGGGTATGGACTGGTTAGCTAAATATAACGCCCAACTGGACTGTAAAACGAAAATAGTTGAATTTCGCATTCCTGGCGAGGCAACCTTAAGGTTAGATATAAGGGGTAGGTTAGCCTCATCTGCTCTCATTTCGGGCATTCGAGCTAGGAAATTGATAAGTAGAGGGGCGCAAGGATTTTTGGCCTTCTTAATTAATACCCCTACGGATAAGTTAAAAGTGGAAGATGTGGCCATAGTGAGGGAATTTCCGGATGTGTTTCCTGATGAGTTAGTGGCCTTACCTCCGGAAAGGGAGATAGAATTCCGAATAGATCTTTTACCTGGAACCGCACCTATCTCCAAAACCCCTTACCGAATGGCGCCTGCAGAACTTAAAGAGCTTAAGTTGCAATTGCAAGACCTTTTGGAGCGGGGATTCATTCACGAGAGTGAGTCTCCTTGGGGAGCTCCGGTCCTATTTGTGAAGAAAAAGGACGGAACGTTGAGGATGTGTATTGATTATAGGGGGCTGAACAACGTGACGATCAAGAACAAGTATCCACTGCCTCACATAGACGAGTTATTTGACCAGCTGCAAGGAGCAGTGGTCTTCTCGAAGTTGGACCTCCGACAGGGATACTACCAGTTGTTGATTAGGAAGGAGGACATTCCGAAAACTGCTTTCAACTCGAGATACGGGCATTACGAGTTCGCCGTTATGCCCTTTGGACTGACTAATGCTCCCGCCGCCTTCATGGACTTAATGCATAGGGTTTTTAAACCCTACCTGGACCGATTTGTCGTGGTGTTTATTGACGACATTTTGGTCTACTCTAAGACACGCGAGGAGCATGAAGAGCATTTAAGAATGGTGTTGCAGACATTGAGGGAACATCAGCTATACGCCAAGTTCAGTAAATGCGAGTTTTGGTTGGAGAAAGTGGCGTTTCTAGGGCACGTGATTTCCCACGAAGGTATTTCGGTGGACCCGGCGAAGGTTGAGGCCGTGACAAATTGGAAGAGGCCAGAAACCCCCACGGAAATTCGTAGCTTTCTAGGGCTAGCTGGGTACTACCGAAGGTTCATTAAGGATTTTTCCAAACTGGCAGGACCTCTAACTGACTTGACAAAGAAACATGGCCAGTTTATCTGGAACGGCCGATGCGAAACGAATTTTCAGGAATTAAAGAAAAGATTGACCATGGCTCCAGTACTGGTCTTGCCAAATGGAGTGGACGGGTTTGCAGTATATGCAGACGCGTCGCGAGAGGGATTGGGATGTGTTTTGATGCAGAACCGGAATGTGATTGCTTTTGCCTCTAGGAAATTGAAGCTTCACGAGCAGAACTATCCAACCCATGACCTGGAATTAGCCGCTGTTGTATTTGCTCTGAAAAAGTGGAGGCATTACCTATATGGGGTGACCTTCGAGGTGTATTCGGATCACAAGAGTCTGAGATATCTCTTCTCCCAGAAGGAACTGAATATGAGACAACGGCGATGGATGGAATTCCTGGAAGATTACGACTGTACGATCAATTACCATCCGGGAAAGGCAAATGTGGTAGCAGATGCCTTGAGTCGTAAAGTGCAAGTGGCAGGGCTAATGATTAAGGAGTGGGATTTACTAGAATCCGTGTGTGAGTGGAAACCCTGTCTTGGGAGTCATAAGGTGATATTTAGCAATGTAAGGGTGACCTCCACTCTACTGGAACGTATAAAAGAGGCGCAAGGCGAGGATTTGATGGTACGGAAGTGGAGAGAGAAAGTGGAAAAGGGAGAAACAACGGACTTCAATTTGAGTCCTGAGGGTCTTCTGAAGTATCGGAACCGAATTGTGGTACCAAAGGACGAGTCATTGAAAGCGGAAATTCTAGAGGAAGCTCATCGATCCAAGTATACAATCCATCCGGGTAGCAGCAAGATGTATCAAGACCTGAAAGGGACCTATTGGTGGGATAATATGAAGAGGGAAATAGCTCAATACGTGCAGAAATGTCTCATTTGCCAGCAAGTGAAGGCGGAGCATCAAAAACCATCGGGTTTGTTACAACCCTTGGAGATACCCGAGTGGAAATGGGAAAACATCACTATGGACTTCGTTTCAGGTTTACCAAGGACGCAAAGGGGACACGATGCCGTTTGGGTGATCGTTGATCGATTAACCAAGTCGGCCCATTTCTTGCCGGTGAACATGAAGTACTCAATGGATCAGTTGGCCCGACTGTACACGGACGAAGTAGTAAGACTACACGGTGTTCCTGTGAGCATCGTTTCCGATCGGGATCCACGGTTTGTGTCGCGATTTTGGCAGAAGTTCCAAGAAACCCTGGGGACGAAACTCAACTTGAGCACTACTTATCATCCTCAGACGGATGGCCAGTCAGAACGGACAATTCAAACTCTCGAGGACATGCTGCGAACGTGCATCTTGGATTTTGGAGGCAGTTGGGGTCAGCACATGACCTTGGTGGAGTTCGCGTACAACAATAGCTTTCATTCGTCGATTCAAATGGCTCCGTACGAAGCTCTTTACGGACGCAAGTGTCGCTCACCGATTTACTGGGACGAAGTTGGTGAAAAGAAGGCACTGGACCCGACAACTATTCCATGGATGGAAGAGGCTCACGAGAAGGTCAAGTTGATAAGGCAACGGCTTCAAACCGCCCAGAGTCGCCAGAAGAGCTACGCGGATAACCGAAGGAAGGATTTAGAATTTGAAGTTGGAGATCAAGTATTTCTTAAGATCACACCCTTACGAAGTCTTACAATGGGGAAAGGAAAGAAACTCCAACCACGGTACGTCGGACCCTACAAGATCCTTCAGAGGGTTGGAGCGGTCGCGTATCGATTGGAACTGCCATCCAGTCTATCTCGAATCCACGATGTATTTCACGTCTCGATGCTAAAGAAGTACCATCCTGACCCATCTCATGTTTTACAACCGGAGGATATCGAAGTAGATGAATCACTGGCCTACGAAGAGAAACCGGTTCAAGTACTCGATCGAAAAGTCAAAAAGCTCAGAAACAAGAAGATTCCGCTAGTGAAAGTGCTATGGAGAAACCACGGAGTGGAGGAAGCTACTTGGGAGATGGAAGAGGAAATGCGAAAGAAATACCCAAACCTTTTCGGGAATTAAGGTGAGAAATTTCGAGGACGAAATTCTTTTAAGGGGGGAAGAGTGTGAGAGCCCGTAAAACCCTAATTATTTTCCTAGGGTTTATTCCCCTTTAATTGCATAATTTTGCATTTTCTGGCTTAGAAATATTTTCTGAGAGGATTTTATGAGCAATTATAGTTTTAAGATGATTTTTCTAGCATTGGCGAGTTTTTTAGAAAATTAAGGATAAATAATGGACGTGGGACCCACTAGTGCGAAAAGTTCGGAAAAATTCGGCCAATAAGGTTAAGTTTCGGATACTGTTATAAATTTATCGGGTGTTAAGAGATAAGTAGTGTGTGTGAAGTGATTGATGTGAGAGAGAAAAGAAAGATAAGAAGGCATTAATGAAGGTGACAAGTGTCACCTTCTTATTGGATACTTTTAAAGAAATACTATTCATCATTTTGACTTTCTTGACCAAGGGTTAAATATCTCAAAAAAATCATAAAAATTTACCATTTCTTACCTTGTGTTGGCCGGCCATCCCAAGCTCAAGAAGGAGAAGAACTTCTTCATTTTGCAAGCTTCCACTTGGTCCAATCTACCACAAACCAAAGCCTAGAGTTGTTTCTTCTCCATAAAAACTTTGCTTCTAGTGTTAGTAAGTGTATTGGTGAACTTTGTTTGAAGATCAAAGGTGTCCAATATCCCTCTTTCTCTTGATTTCTTGGTAAGTGTTGCTTGAACACCCTACTACCTCTAATAATGGTCATATGATGCTTAGAAGTGGCATGAGTGTGTGAAAATGTGATTTATTTCTTGATTTGGCTTGTTATGGTGAAGTTTTTATTTTATTGTGATTTTTTCTGGTTTAATATGATCTTGATGTTGGGGGCTTGTATGATGAATTGTAATGGTTGGAAATGACTCTAGTGAGTGTGAATTATGGTTAAATGCAATCAATTTTGGATTTGGTGTGAAATTTGAAAAGTTAGGGTTCTTGAAGCCCCAATTCTGTCCGGTTTTAGATCACTGTGTTAGAGGCCGAATTTGACTTTGCTCAAAACATGAAAGTTGTAGGTATTGATGAGGTTGATGTGCCTGTAAAATTTCAGGTCATTTGGATTAATGTAGAATGAGTTATGATGAAATTACTGTAGCTGTTCTGCTTTGAGCAGAATGCGAAAACTGCGATAGTAATTGGCCATTTTGACTGGAATTGGTTTGGATTTTGGAGTTGGTGTCTTCTGATGAAATGTAGCTGAGTGTCTTAGCTAACATATGCCTTTGGAATTTCGGAATTTGGACTTGTAAGGACTGAGATATACTGATTACAGTTTTTTTGTGTTTTGCGAACCTGTTTTAGGAATTCTGGGTTAGTATTTGGCATTTTCGACCTAGTTAAGCTAGGAACTGGATTGAGTGGTCTTCTACATTATTGTAGCCCTGTTCCATAGCTTCGAAACGGTGGGTCTTACACCCCCAATCGATATTTGTAGTGAGAGTTGTACCATTACCGCATAATGAGTATAAAACAGTTTTCTATTTGGGGCCAAGACTAAGGCCATTTTCTAATTTCTGGTTTGCTATTATGCTCATTTATGCATATGAAACCCTATTGGGGTTGTGTTTAGCATTGCTATATGACTCGTTATCGAGTCTCATTGTATGTGTTATATGTTCTAGGGCTTGAAGGTAGTGCACGACGGCTTGGTGATCGTGGTACATGAAATACCACTTACTTGCTTGGTGAGTATACCACTCACTAAATTGTTACTATGTGGCTTTGTTAAATGTTATGTGATGCCTTGATGGCTTATTCGAATATTGAAATTGATTAAGGTGAGGGTGTACTTGACCGCCCTCACCTCTTTTGATATTGTCACTGAATGGCTACCGTTTTATTGCATTACTGAACTTGATATATTGGTTGGTAAATTTCATTTCATGGAAACTGAATTGATGTCGTTTGGACGATGTCCAACGGCCTTACTGCATTACTGAGCTCAACCCCGTTTGGTAGTCAATTGGATCGAGCCGGCGAGGGCTTGGTCGTGAAGATTGAATCGCCACGGGGACTGTACTGGGGAACCTTGTGGTAATGAGACCCTTGGTTCCGGTAAACTCGAGTATTACCAAAAATATTACTGAATGGAGTGCAGGCCCGGTTGGGGTATGTTGGGTGGAAGGAATGGAAGTAAAGAGTTGTCTACGGTTTGGTATTTTAACATTGACGGAGAGTCAATGAGGTTGGTTCAAGATTGCAAGCGTGGAAATGGGCTCTTGAGAGCCGACCGTATCCTTTTACCGTTTTGCTTCATTGCTTATTTGTGTACTTTAAATGAAGGTTCATTCTTATATGACTTTGATTGCTTATTGGGTGGTATACCACTGGGCTTTGGCTCATTCCGTGTTATTTGTTTTCCTTACAGGGATATAATTGCTTTTGAAAATGGACCGGATAGTCAATTGCCATACTGAGCTTGTAAATGTCTTTTGTATAGCTCTTGAAGTGAAACCCTAATGTATAACGGGTTCATTTCCTTTTGATAGGCAAATCGAATGTGTACTCCTTAATGAATAGTTTTGGCATGCCATTATGGTTGTAAATGTTGATTTCCGTTGTACATATATGCTTGGCTATGGTTTAGATAAATTTCGGCTTCGGTTTTCGTTTTATTTTATTTTATTTTATTTTGTGTTTTGACTTGTTTGCGCGCGATGTTATGTTCCGGAACGTTTTAGATTGACGTAAACCGTACCGTTAGTCCTGGCGAGAGTTGGGCAGGCAGTCCGCTAACCCCTTTGGTTCGCCTTAGGGGAAGGTGGGGCTGTCACAAAACACGGTTAACGGTAAACGGTAAACGGTTAACGGTAGTAATTACGGTTAATTGGTAGACATATGTCATTTCAATAGGCCGCCATTGGCCGTTTTTCACTTTCACCATGTAAGAGTCGAGGAGATTTACTCCAACCGACTTATGCTTCCATAGCATAATTAATCATTTAAACACATCATGTAAATATGCTCTCCAAACATTTCATATCTAGTATTTCAAGTAATCACATAAGTATGCTCTTTAAGCATTTCATATCGAATAGTTCAAATATACCTACCTTAGGTGTTTCATGTCGAGTAATTCAAGTATACATTATTCAAATGTGCATGAGTGTGGCAAATACTTAATGACCATGGGTTAAGCATGTCATAGACTTATTCCAATTACGTATTCCTATATGGAACACTCACCTAGTCAAAACAAGCGAGTAGTTCTTAAACAAGCGTCTTAGGTGTCCGCTCCGAGTTCCTCTGGGAGATTCCCTCGAGTGCCTGAGCAAACAATAATCAACTACCACTCAAAATCATTCTAATTATCGAGGAAAATTGTACACTAGTACAATCTAAGAAATTAACGCGGAGACGAGTCTAAGAGTTCGTGTAACTCGAGGTTCAAAAGTGGGTTTTAAAACACAAGACAAATCTGATTTCCATCTCTGAAATCAAATGTAAAATGATCAAATGATATTGAAGGAAAATGGAGGGTTTGAAACCCTTAGTTTCCTTTAAGTTAGAAAATTCCAGATTTAACAAGTAATATTTGAAAAAATCATATTTCACTCTCCACAAGTCCAAAATTGGAAAACTTGGTACTGTTGGAATCCTCTTTCAAAGTACTAAAAGTTCTTAGAAGACACTTTTCCACGAATGTAAGTGAAAGGCACTCAAATTTTGGCTCAAAGTTGGTAACTTGAATTACCAAGACAGATTTAAGTTGGTTTTTGGCCAACTTTAGAAATTCGGCAAAATTCACTTGTTTTGAACTAACCTTTGAAATTTGGAAATCAATTAGTGTTGCAATCCAAGAGTATAACAAAACAAGCAGAACGAGAAACGGAGTTTCGAGCACCAAGATATAGTACCTCCAAGTTGCTGAAAAAGTTAAGACTGTTGGGCTATTTTCCAGGTTTAAAACTAGATTCAAAATATCATTTGGTCATCAAGTTGGCATTAGAAATACATCAAACTTGGTACACTAAATCTTCCATGTGTGAACAACATTTCTACTAAGTTTCGTACAAAAACTCTCACGGTAAGGTAGTCATTAAAACAACCAAAGTTTATGAAGAGTTTCAAGGCTAAACTACCTTCTCACTTTTCTTTTGTTTACAAACTTTTTGTACTATGAAATCAGTTTCAAATCTCTCCATTATTGAAACCAAGAGTTCATAAACATCCACTGAGCAATTTAAAGACCATTGACATCCAAATTCTAGAAATAAAACTCTCCAAATCAGATTTGACCATTTGGCTAAGAGAAAACGAAAAGTTTTCCAGATTCGATGAGCGAATTTTGTGACATCATTTGCATATCAAAATGGTCTTAGAATATTACCAAATTTTGTACAATTAAACCTCCATATGAGGATTACTCTTCTATCAAATTTCATTTGAAAATTCACACGGGAAGGTAGTTAACTAAACCATCAAAGTTCAAGAAATTTCCCAAGGTAAAACTGTCTTCTAGCTCTTCTTTCCTTTTTAAACATTTTGTCCGAAGCAACCAACCCAAATCTGGTTTATTTGTGAAACAAAGTCCAAGGAACATCTAATCTAAAGTTTGGTAGATGTCGGACATCAAAGTTTCCAAAACAACAAGTCCCAAATCATTGTTAGTTACAAATCTGTCCAAGTGGAAAATTCTATCACTGTAGCAGTTTCAAACTTTGGCCACAACTCACTCCATTCAACTTGGAATTGGACGTGGTTGATGGCGTTGGAAAGCTCTCTTATAAATCTGAATTTTCTCAGAAGAAACCATTTTCAAATTCCATTCACAAACAGCTCGTTTTTGAGCATCAAGAAGCAATTTCTGTCCTGTCTCCTGGAGAGCAACGAAACAGGACAGTGATATTCAATCGAATGGTGTGGCTCACTCAAGTGGAACCAGAATGTGAAATTGGTACCGATGGAAAGCTAGGAATGTCTAGTTTCCAATGCCGCCAACGGCACTTGATTTCGACATCGGAACAAAGAGTTATGGCCGTTACAAAATGACTGCCTGGGCAATACGGGATTCATTTTCCAGTTTTGCTAACTTTGGAAATCAACTCATTTGACCAACCAAATCATGTTATTTTTCAATGAAATTTTGTACACACTTACAATAATAGATAAAAAACATAATCAATTCATTAGAATCTCAAAATCTGGCACGAAAATGGTCGGACAAGGCAGGGGTAAAACGGTCACTTTTGCTCCAAGCACCTCCTTTGATTTTCTACCAACAATACCACATTAATCTACTAATATAAGCACTAAACCACCATTAATTTCATTATCCAACATCAAATCAGTCCTTCCATCAAAAGTGGGAGTTCATAGAGCCCACACAACACAAATCCACCATAAACAAGACCACCCACATGCATGCAAGAGTTTATACGTGTCATAGAGCTTCCGTAAGCTAAGATTCAAGGAGTTGATCGTCCATTACCTCTCTTGATGAACTAGGACAGAATTTCGGCCCCTTAGATGCTCAAGAAAACCGTGGATAGCAGCCCTCTTTCTTAGCTTGATGTAATCTCCAAGTAATTAGCTAAGAGTGGTTGAAATTTGAAGTGAAATGGAGAAGATTTGGTGAAGAAATTTGGATGGAATTTGAGTTGTTTTTCTCCTTTGTTAGCCGGCCAAATGAGGGAGCAAGAGAGAGAGTGTGGTCAGATTTCTAAGCTTCCAAGAGAAGACAATAACTTGTGGCCACAAATCACCCATTAGTCAACTCACATTAGGGTGCGTTTGGCGCGATTCAGTTCGATTCCTCTTGCGTTTGTTTCACTAGTACACTAAACCTCTAATGCACTTATATTCATATAAATATTATTCACTCTTAATTGTCCCAAAATAAGGGTCTAAAGTTCCTCAATTTAAATTGCGCGTGTGAAAACGCGTATCTCCAATTTAAGCGCAATAACGCGAAACTTCCGAGAAATTCTTATAACGATAGTACTAATAACTATCACTTGAGTATTTAAACATTAAAATGCCTAATTTAGGTCCATTGTACATGTCTCCAATATTTCAAACCTATTGTACTCTCAATCGATCAAGATTTCCAAAGACGTGTTCACTATTTTTACAAAACGAGCTTCCGAAAATTAATTTTTGAAACAAGTCATTTTAAAAATATAATGAAACTATATTTCCATGTAATTAGGTCTCAAGAGCTTAGAAAATAATATTCGGAGTAAAAGACCAAATAAATAATTAAATAAGCTAGAAATAGGAGATTAAATAAGTAAATTTTTGCGAGTCCTCACAACCTCCCCTTCTTAAAAGAATTTCGTCCTCGAAATTCATACCTTCTGTAATCTCAGACAACTCTGAACCGTGTCGTGTGTTCATATCATGCATTCTTTCAGGTGCCACTGGTCGGTTTCTCCTTCCATTGACTTGTCGAGGGACAGTTCCATTTCCTTGTTGAGCAGTAGTTTCTCGTGGATACCTCCTTGGACAGTCATGAACTTTATGATTGGTACTCCCACATCCCATACACTTTCGTCCCTTTAGCCAACAGTTTTCTTCAGTGTGATTCGTCCTTCCACAATATCCACAAGTCGGACGAGGTGTTGTGACCTGACTTGCTTGCGAGGTTTTCTTTGATCGTGTTTGTCCTACTGAAGTCCCTCGCGACATAGTTCCTTTTGGTTCTTTTATCATAAGTGGTGCAGGAAGTAACAGTCCTACTCCATCCACTTCCTTTCCAACTTTGGGTGGTGGTCCATTTTCTCCTAGTGTACTGTCAGATGCATCTCTTTTCCTTGTTTGAAAAGCTCTCAGTTGAGATTTTGTGCTTTCTACCCTTTGCGCTTTTTCAAGAGCGTCACTAAATGTTTCAACCTGTGCTGCGGCAAGGGCATCTTGGATTTCCAAATCTAATCCTTGGATAAACCGTCTTATTCTCTTCCGTTCAGTAGCCACCAATTCTGGGGCATATGTAGATAACTTCGTAAAGCGTGTTTCATACTCAGCTACGCTTAAAGTTCCTTGACGAAGCTTTATAAAATCATCTTCTCTCTTTTCTTGGACAAGTGGAGGAAGAAATTTCTCATTAAATTCACTCACGAAGTTTATCCAAATTCTCGGAGTTTGATCTCTTTCCCACTTGTTTCTTATAACATTCCACCATGCTCGGGCTGCTCCTTCAAGTTGAAATACAGCAAAGGTGACTTGTCTCTCCTCTGTGTAATCCAAGGCATCGAATATATTTCTTATATTTTCTAACCAATTCTCAGCCACCTCTGGATCAGGCCCTCCAGCAAACTTGGGCGGAGAGAATTTCTGAAACCGCTCTAAAGCTCGATCCTCCCCTATCTCTTGGTTTCCACGTTGGTTTCCTTGTCCAACACCTTGACCTTGTTGAGCTACCAAGAGCTCTAGGATATCCGTCATGCGAGTTAAAACTTGTCCTATCTGGTCATTCCCTCTCCCAGCACTTAGCTCAACGTTTTGATCGATATCGGACCCATTAGCTACTCTTTCATTTCGGGGTTGTCTAGGTTGACGTCCCTTTCGTTGTCCTCTAGTTTCCATGTCCACAACTAATCTATACGCACATGCATAACCCTCACACTTAATTAAAATTGAACTACACTCATATACCAGTAGCAACATTTAAAGAGGATGAAGACACTTTCACAAATAACATTATCACTATGCAAGTAAACACAAACTAGAGTTCATTAAATCATAACACAAATTATGGCCAAGTAAAGTTCATGCCAAGTCAAAGTCAATAACAAAAATAAACAAGTGATTATCACAAGTACATTCATCTCCAAGGCGCAAACTCTTAAGTTCTACTCCCATCGTCTCACTATGAAAGATCACCAGTAGAGATTCACTAGATTAATTGGAACTAGACGATTCTCGTTCCCTAACATGCTCGATTTCAATCCCAACACAAGGATCTTTTGGGTTACGATATTTTCCATCTTCCACTCTTAATTATTGTACCATCTTAACCAAACAATTATTGGTTTCCTGTAACCATTCACATGAAATATCGATTCATTCTTATTCCCCACAAATGGAGATATAAAGTCCCTATGGTTGCTTTCCACTCCCAAGTACTCGGGTTCAAGAATCCAAAATAGGATAATTCACATCTCGAGCCGGCCGGTCCCAAGAGTAAATCACCACATTCGAGATTCCTACCCAACATACATATCAAATTCCCTCCAATTATCAAGATAAAGGTTTTACATCCTACAACATTCATGATTCACAACTTACATTTCTAGAAGGGCACTTAAGTCTTTACTTAATCACATAGTAAGGACCAAACACCACTTGGCCCTATCTTGCTCCTTTGTAGAGATCACGTGAAGTGGCTCTAAATTTCATCACTACAAGCAATCATTTAACTTTCAGAATAGTCCCACAGTCCGGCATCCTAAACATTTAAGCCTAGGATACACTACAAAATCTGAAGCCTAAGCTCTGATACCAATTGTAACGCCCCCACTTCTCCCTAAGGCGAACCAAAGGGTATCCGCGGGACGCCTGCCCAGCTCTCGCCAGGACTCACTACAATCCATCATTCAAAAGCTCGAAATACTTTAAGTAACTTCAATATATAATTAAAGTACTCCAAATATCTCACACTTACAATTATGCAGCTTCCAAGCTTAAATACAACCCAACGGAAAAGGGTACAATAGCCATCCGTTATAATATAACTTAAAGTTTTCAAAAGAAAACAATCTAGTACTACTCACGAGCACCCTTGGTCTCGAACCCTGTAAAAGAAAACCACAACGTGGGATGAGCTAAACAGCCCAGTGAGGTTCCAAGACACTCTAACAGTTCAAATAAATCAAGTAAGTTGGGCATATCATATGCATGGTTCAATGTTACACAATGGCGTGTTATCATGAGGTGATAATCATTGTACGAGTAATTTGAGACATTTATCATGGTATGAGACATTTATCATGAGACAGGTATCATGATATAAGTACATTGGTCAGGTAACAGGTATGGAGCATATCACAGGCATAGTTCAGGATTTCATGTTGACATTTTAGCATGAAACAATTATCATGATACAAGGTAAACATATACGGTAGGATACGGTGTTCCAGTGGAACTCTGTCGGTCATCTGCACCTTATGACTTCCGATCCCCACGGTACGGTCTGGCCATCGCCTTATCCCTCCAGTGGTAATACTCGAGTATACCGAAACGGTGGCCCAGGGTTCCAACCTACCCGACCGAGCCCAGTCCTGGCTCGAGTAGGTCAGTAACCAAGGGCAGGGCCCAAGTTCAGCTTAGAGCTTACAACATGCACAAGTAATCAAGTAGTCGACGTACGGTAAAAATTTATCATGTGTAATGCCCGGTGCAACCCAATGAGTACAAACAATTTCACAATGATGCACAAAGATATATCAAATTTAAGCACAATAAAGAAAACTTAATTAAAGAGAAAAGATAAGAAATGCAAACCAAATATCAATCCAATAGCCTCTTCAATTGATGGCGATGCTAACCAAGATGTACAAGTGAAGGTTCACTCCTTCCTCACCCTAAACACTCTTTGGTTGAGCCAAGGAGTTTTACAACAATTCTAGTTAACCCTCAACAACCTACACTTGAAAGATCACTCACCCAATTAAGAACTATTTTATACAAATGAGGCAACCTTCACCAAGGTTTTACCACTCCAAGTGATAGGTTCACCTTCACCAAGGTTTTCACTTGAGCAACCTCACAACCCAACTTTCCCAACCCCTTATACAACCAACAAAGAATCTTTCTACTCAAAAATCTCACTTGTAAGTTTGTATTTTGTGTTGGCAAAAGTCCCTTGTCTTCTTGTGCTTTGGGGTGTTTATAGAAGGTGAGAAATGGCTCCAAAAGGCTCTCCAACGGTCAAATATTAAATGCTGTCAAAACTAGCCGTTGGCCTGTCGGACGTCCGAACCCTGCGTCCAAACCACCTGTCGGACGTCCGAACCCTGCGTCCGAACGTAGGCAGAGAGTCATCAAATCTTTGCGAAATTTCTCGGACGTCCGATGCGATCGATGTGCGTCCGATCCTTCCGGACGTCCGATGCTTCCTCACGAGCGTCCGACAGAGTTTCCTTCTTGATGTTCTTCATCCTTTCGGACGTCCGATAGCGTCCGACATGAGTGCCCTGTTTTTGCTTCTTCTTTTATGCCACAAGAATCTGTTCTAACAAATTACTCACATAAAAACATTAGACCAAATCTACATATTGGTTTGTTAATCATCAAAACCAAGGATTGATCGACCAAGGTCAACATCATGTTTGGAGGTCGAGTGAGATAAAGTACACACTCGCCTTAAACAGTGGCCCACTTCATATGAGCATATAATTTATGATAATCAAGTAATCAGGTGGTCAAGTAACCAAGTAAGTTGGTGATCACGTAAGCAGATAACCAAGTAAGCAAGTAACCAAATAGATTAGAAAACGGTAAGTAAACACGGTTAACGGTAAACGGTAAACGGTTAACGGTAGTAATTACGGTTAATTGGTAGACATATGTCATTTCAATAGGCCGCCATTGGCCGTTTTTCACTTTCACCATGTAAGAGTCGAGGAGATTTACTCCAACCGACTTATGCTTCCATAGCATAATTAATCATTTAAACACATCATGTAAATATGCTCTCCAAACATTTCATATCTAGTATTTCAAGTAATCACATAAGTATGCTCTTTAAGCATTTCATATCGAATAGTTCAAATATATCTACCTCAGGTGTTTCATGTCGAGTAATTCAAGTATACATTATTCAAATGTGCATGAGTGTGGCAAATACTTAATGACCATGGGTTAAGCATGTCATAGACTTATTCCAATTACGTATTCCTATATGGAACACTCACCTAGTCAAAACAAGCGAGTAGTTCTTAAACAAGCGTCTTAGGTGTCCTCTCCGAGTTCCTCAGGGAGATTCCCTCGAGTGCCTGAGCAAACAATAATCAACTACCACTCAAAATCATTCTAATTATCGAGGAAAATTGTACACTAGTACAATCTAAGAAATTAACGCGGAGACGAGTCTAAGAGTTCGTGTAACTCGAGGTTCAAAAGTGGGTTTTAAAACACAAGACAAATCTGATTTCCATCTCTGAAATCAAATGTAAAATGATCAAATGATATTGAAGGAAAATGGAGGGTTTGAAACCCTTAGTTTCCTTTAAGTTAGAAAATTCCAGATTTAACAAGCAATATTTGAAAAAATCATATTTCACTCTCCACAAGTCCAAAATTGGAAAACTTGGTACTGTTGGAATCCTCTTTCAAAGTACTAAAAGTTCTTAGAAGACACTTTTCCACGAATGTAAGTGAAAGGCACTCAAATTTTGGCTCAAAGTTGGTAACTTGAATTACCAAGACAGATTTAAGTTGGTTTTTGGCCAACTTTAGAAATTCGGCAAAATTCACTTGTTTTGAACTAACCTTTGAAATTTGGAAATCAATTAGTGTTGCAATCCAAGAGTATAACAAAACAAGCAGAACGAGAAACGGAGTTTCGAGCACCAAGATATAGTACCTCCAAGTTGCTGAAAAAGTTAAGACTGTTGGGCTATTTTCCAGGTTTAAAACTAGATTCGAAATATCATTTGGTCATCAAGTTGGCATTAGAAATACATCAAACTTGGTACACTAAATCTTCCATGTGTGAACAACATTTCTACTAAGTTTCGTACAAAAACTCTCACGGTAAGGTAGTCATTAAAACAACCAAAGTTTATGAAGAGTTTCAAGGCTAAACTACCTTCTCACTTTTCTTTTGTTTACAAACTTTTTGTACTATGAAATCAGTTTCAAATCTCTCCATTATTGAAACCAAGAGTTCATAAACATCCACTGAGCAATTTAAAGACCATTGACATCCAAATTCTAGAAATAAAACTCTCCAAATCAGATTTGACCATTTGGCTAAGAGAAAACGAAAAGTTTTCCAGATTCGATGAGCGAATTTTGTGACATCATTTGCATATCAAAATGGTCTTAGAATATTACCAAATTTTGTACAATTAAACCTCCATATGAGGATTACTCTTCTATCAAATTTCATTTGAAAATTCACACGGGAAGGTAGTTAACTAAACCATCAAAGTTCAAGAAATTTCCCAAGGTAAAACTGTCTTCTAGCTCTTCTTTCCTTTTTAAACATTTTGTCCGAAGCAACCAACCCAAATCTGGTTTATTTGTGAAACAAAGTCCAAGGAACATCTAATCTAAAGTTTGGTAGATGTCGGACATCAAAGTTTCCAAAACAACAAGTCCCAAATCATTGTTAGTTACAAATCTGTCCAAGTGGAAAATTCTATCACTGTAGCAGTTTCAAACTTTGGCCACAACTCACTCCATTCAACTTGGAATTGGACGTGGTTGATGGCGTTGGAAAGCTCTCTTATAAATCTGAATTTTCTCAGAAGAAACCATTTTCAAATTCCATTCACAAACAGCTCGTTTTTGAGCATCAAGAAGCAATTTCTGTCCTGTCTCCTGGAGAGCAACGAAACAGGACAGTGATATTCAATCGAATGGTGTGGCTCACTCAAGTGGAACCAGAATGTGAAATTGGTACCGATGGAAAGCTAGGAATGTCTAGTTTCCAATGCCGCCAACGGCACTTGATTTCGACATCGGAACAAAGAGTTATGGCCGTTACAAAATGACTGCCTGGGCAATACGGGATTCATTTTCCAGTTTTGCTAACTTTGGAAATCAACTCATTTGACCAACCAAATCATGTTATTTTTCAATGAAATTTTGTACACACTTACAATAATAGATAAAAAAACATAATCAATTCATTAGAATCTCAAAATCTGGCACGAAAATGGTCGGACAAGGCAGGGGTAAAACGGTCACTTTTGCTCCAAGCACCTCCTTTGATTTTCTACCAACAATACCACATTAATCTACTAATATAATCACTAAACCACCATTAATTTCATCATCCAACATCAAATCAGTCCTTCCATCAAAAGTGGGAGTTCATAGAGCCCACACAACACAAATCCACCATAAACAAGACCACCCACATGCATGCAAGAGTTTATACGTGTCATAGAGCTTCCGTAAGCTAAGATTCAAGGAGTTGATCGTCCATTACCTCTCTTGATGAACTAGGACAGAATTTCGGCCCCTTAGATGCTCAAGAAAACCGTGGATAGCAGCCCTCTTTCTTAGCTTGATGTAATCTCCAAGTAATTAGCTAAGAGTGGTTGAAATTTGAAGTGAAATGGAGAAGATTTGGTGAAGAAATTTGGATGGAATTTGAGTTGTTTTTCTCCTTTGTTAGCCGGCCAAATGAGGGAGCAAGAGAGAGAGTGTGGTCAGATTTCTAAGCTTCCAAGAGAAGACAATAACTTGTGGCCACAAATCACCCATTAGTCAACTCACATTAGGGTGCGTTTGGCGCGATTCGGTTCGATTCCTCTTGCGTTTGTTTCACTAGTACACTAAACCTCTAATGCACTTATATTCATATAAATATTATTCACTCTTAATTGTCCCAAAATAAGGGTCTAAAGTTCCTCAATTTAAATTGCGCGTGTGAAAACGCGTATCTCCAATTTAAGCGCAATAACGCGAAACTTCCGAGAAATTCTTATAACGATAGTACTAATAACTATCACTTGAGTATTTAAACATTAAAATGCCTAATTTAGGTCCATTGTACATGTCTCCAATATTTCAAACCTATTGTACTCTCAATCGATCAAGATTTCCAAAGACGTGTTCACTATTTTTACAAAACGAGCTTCCGAAAATTAATTTTTGAAACAAGTCATTTTAAAAATATAATGAAACTATATTTCCATGTAATTAGGTCTCAAGAGCTTAGAAAATAATATTCGGAGTAAAAGACCAAATAAATAATTAAATAAGCTAGAAATAGGAGATTAAATAAGTAAATTTTTGCGAGTCCTCACTGTAGTATACTCACCAATCACATAAGTGATATTTCATGCACCGTGATCAAAAGTGCGTCGTGAACCACCGTCATGCCCTAGAACACGTAAACAAATGCAATGAGACTCGATAACGAGTCATATAGCAATGCCAATCATAACCCCCATTAGGGTTTATATGCATAAATAAGCATCATTGGTAACCAGAAATGAAGAAATGGCTTTTGCTTAAGCCTTAACAAAGAAACCGTATTTGACCTCAATATGCGGTAATGGCACCAAATTCACTACGGTTATCGGATGGGGGTGTAAGACCCACCGTTTCGAAGCCAAGAAATAGGGCTACAACAATGTAGAAGGTCACTTACTCTAAATCCTAGCACAACTAGGTCAAATATGCAAAATACTAAACCAGAATTACCAAAACAGGTTTGCAAATCACATAATGCTGTAATGAGTCCAACTCGGTCCATACAAGTCCAAATGCATTGATTCCAAAGGAATATGGTAGCTAAGACATCCATCTATATTTCATCAGAAGACACCAACATCCAAATCCAAAGTAATTCCAGTCAAAATAGCCAAATACAAACGCAGTTCGGCCATCCTGATCAACCCAGAACAGCCACAGTAAAAACGCCATATCTCACTCTACACTACTCCAAATGACCTGACATTTTACAGGCACCTCAACCACATCAATACCTACAACTTTCAGGTTTTGAGCAAAGGCCAATTCGGCCTCTAAGCCTGAGATACAAAACCGGACAGAAAAGGGGGTTTTGAAACCCTAACATTTCACATTTCAATCCAAATCCAAAATTGGTTGCAATTATCAACAATTCACATCCACTAGAGTCATAACCCCTCATTATCAACCATCATAAACAACCACAACACCATGATCACATTAAACCAGAAAATTCCTCAAAAAAATAAAAACTTCACCAATTCATCACAAATCAAGAAATAATTCACATAATCTATCACTTTAGCTTCCACTAGGCACCAATTAACCATCATTAAGTATAGGAGGGAGTTCATATACCACTTACCAAGTAAACAAGAGAGAGGGAGTTGTAGGACACCTTAGCTCTCCAAGAAAACTTCACTAATCAACTTACTAGCACCTAATGGAAGGATAATATGGAGTAGAAACTAATTTAGGTAAGTGGTTTGGATGATTTGTGCTAGTTGGGAGCTTGAAAATTGAAGAAATCCTCTTCCTTCTTGAGCTTAAGAGAGCCGGCCATGGAGGAGTAAAAATGAGTGAATTTTGAGCAATTTTTAAGATATTTAACCTTTTGGTCAAAAAAGTCAAAAATTGGAATAGTAACTCTTAAATCCTATCCAATGATACCATGGCACTTGGCACCTCATTAATGCATTCCTATCCTTTCTTTTTCTCTCTCACATCAATCATTTCACACACTCTACTTATCTCTTAACACCCGATAAATTTTACACAGTATCCGGAATTTAACCTAATTGGCCGAATTTTTTCGAACTTTTCGCACTAGTGGGTCCCACGTCCATAATATATTCTTAATTTTCTAAAAACTCTCCAATACTAGAAAAATTATCTAAAAACTATAATTATTCATAAAATCCACCAAGAAATATTCCTAAGCCAGAAAATGCAGAAAACATGCAATTAAGGGGAAATAAACCCTAGGAAAAATATTAGGGAAATACGGGTTCTCACACTCTCTCCCCCTTAAAAGAATTTCGTTCTCGAAATTTCTCACCTTAATTCCCGAAAAGGTTTGGATACTTCTTTCGCATTTCTTCTTCCACTTCCCAGGTAGCTTCCTCTACTCCGTGGTTTCTCCATAGCACTTTCACTAGTGGAATCCGCTTGTTTCTGAGCTCTTTGACTTTCCGATCAAGCACTTGGACCGGTTTCTCTTCATAGGCAAGCGATTCGTCTACTTCAATTTCCTCCGGTTGTAAGACATGAGAGGGGTCGGGATGGTACTTCTTTAGCATTGAGACGTGAAACACATCGTGGATTCGAGAGAGACTGGATGGCAGTTCCAATCGATACGTGACCGCTCCTACCCTCTGCAGGATCTTGTAGGGTTCGACGTACCGCGGTTGAAGTTTTTTTCCTTTGCCCGCTGTGATACTTCGTAAGGGTGTGATCTTAAGAAATACGTGGTCTCCAACTTCAAATTCCAAATCTTTTCTTCGGTTATCCGCGTAGCTCTTTTGTCGACTCTGAGCTGTTTGAAGTCGTTGCCGTATCAACTTGACCTTCTCCTGAGCCTCTTCCATCCATAGAATGGTTGCCGGTCTAGTGCTTTCTTTTCGCCAACTTCGTCCCAATAAATCGGTGACCGGCACTTGCGTCCGTAGAGAGCTTCGTACGGAGCCATTTGAATCGACGAATGGAAGCTATTGTTGTACGCAAACTCTACTAAGGTCATGTGCTGACCCCAGTTGCCTCCAAAGTCCAGAATGCAGGTTCGTAGCATGTCCTCGAGAGTTTGAATTGTCCGTTCTGACTGGCCATCCGTCTGAGGATGATAGGTCGTGCTCAAATTGAGTTTAGTCCCCAGGGTTTCTTGAAACTTTTGCCAAAATCGAGATACAAACCGTGGATCCCGATCGGAGACGATGCTCACAGGAACACCGTGTAGCCTTACTATCTCGTCCATGTATAGTCGGGCCAACTTGTCCATGGAATACTTCATGTTCACCGGCAAGAAATGGGCCGATTTGGTTAATCGATCCACGATCACCCAAACGGCATCGTGTCCTCTTTGCGTCCTCGGTAAACCTGAAACGAAGTCCATTGTGATGTTTTCCCACTTCCATTCGGGTATCTCCAAGGGTTGTAACAAACCCGATGGTTTTTGATGCTCTGCTTTCACCTGTTGGCAAATGAGACATTTCTGCACGTACTGAGCGATTTCCTTCTTCATATTGTCCCACCAATAAGTTCCTTTCAGGTCTTGATACATCTTGCTGCTGCCCGGATGGATTGTATACTTGGACTGATGAGCTTCCTCCAAAATTTCCATTTTCATCGACTTTTCCTTCGGTACCACTATTCGGTTTCGATATTTCAAAATGCCCTCATGACTCAAATTGAAGTCCGTAGTTTCTCCCTTTTCCACTTTCTCTCCACTTCTGTACCATTAAATCTTCTTTTTGTGCCTCTTTTATACGTTCCAGTAGAGTAGAGGTTAGCCTAACATTGCCAAATATCACCTTATGGCTCCCAAGACAGGGCCTCCACTCGCACACGGATTCTAATAAATCCCATTCCTTAATCATCAACCCTGCTACTTGCACCTTACGACTCAAAGCATCCGCTACCACATTTGCCTTTCCCGGATGGTAGTTGATTGTGCAGTCGTAATCTTCCAGGAACTCCATCCACCTTCGTTGTCTCATGTTCAATTCCTTCTGGGAGAAAATGTACTTAAGACTTTTGTGATCCGAATACACTTCGAAGGTCACCCCATATAGATAATGCCTCCACTTTTTCAGTGCAAAGACAACTGCGGCTAGTTCCAGATCGTGAGTCGGGTAGTTCTGCTCGTGAAGCTTCAATTTCCTAGAGGCGAAAGAAATCACATTCCGGTTCTGCATCAATACGCACCCCAGGCCTTCTCGCGACGCGTCGGCATACACCGCAAACCCGTCCACTCCATTTGGCAAAACTAGCACTGGAGCCATGGTCAATCTTCTCTTTAGTTCCTGAAAACTTGTTTCGCATCGGGCATTCCAGATAAATTGACCATGCTTCTTCGTCAGGTCGGTTAAAGGTCCGGCTAATTTGGAGAAATCTTTAATGAACCTTCGGTAGTACCCAGCTAGCCCTAGAAAACTGTGAATTTCCGTGGGGTTTTCTGGCCTCTTCCAATTGGTCACGGCCTCTACCTTAGCCGGATCCACTGAAATGCCTTCGTGGGAGATCACGTGCCCTAGGAACGCTACTTTCTCCAACCAGAATTCGCACTTACTAAACTTGGCGTACAACTTATGTTCCCTTAATGTCTGCAACACCACTCTCAAATGCTCCTCATGCTCCTCGCGTGTCTTAGAGTAGACCAAAATGTCGTCAATGAACACAACGACAAATCGGTCTAGATAGGGTTTGAAAACCCTATGCATTAGGTCCATGAAGGCGGCGGGAGCATTGGTCAGTCCAAAGGGCATAACGGCGAACTCGTAATGCCCATATCTCGAGTTGAAGGCAGTTTTCGGAATGTCCTCCTTCCTTATTAACAACTGGTAGTATCCTTGTCTGAGGTCCAACTTCGAAAAGACCACTGCTCCTTGCAGCTGGTCGAACAACTCGTCGATGTGGGGCAGTGGATATTTATTCTTGATCGTAACGTTGTTCAGCCCCCGGTAGTCAATGCACATCCTCAAGGTTCCGTCCTTTTTCTTCACAAATAGGACAGGAGCCCCCCAAGGAGACCCACTCTCATGAATGAATCCCCGCTCCAAAAGATCTTGCAATTGCAACTTAAGCTCCTTAAGTTCTGCAGGCGCAATTCGGTAAGGGGTCTTTGAGATAGGTGAGGTTCCAGGTAATAGATCTATTCGGAATTCTATCTCCCTTTCCGGAGGTAAGGCTACTAACTCATCAGGAAAAACATCCGGAAATTCCCTCACTATGGCCACGTCTTCCACTTTTAACTTATCCGTAGGGGTGTTAATTAAAAAGGCCAAAAAACCTTGCGCCCCTCTACTTATCAGTTTCCTAGCTCGGATGCCCGAAATTAGAGCAGATGAGGCTAACCTACCCCTTACATCCAACCTTAAGGTTGCCTCGCCGGGAATGCGAAATTCTACTATTTTCGTTTTACAATCCAGTTGGGCGTTATATTTGGCTAGCCAGTCCATACCCAGAATCACATCGTACCCCTTAATGGACAAGCTAATCAGGTCTCCTAAAAATCTCCTTTCACCTACCCAAACATCGCAACCCTATAAACCATACTAGTCACCAAACGTTGATTCCCCGTAGGTGTACTAACTTCTAGGTCATATGGTAAACTAGCAGGTTTTATATCGATGCCACACATGAAATCAGGGTTAACAAACGAATGAGTGGCACCAGGATCAATTAAAACTTTGGCAAAGCGGTGGAAAATAGGGATCGTACCTTCTACAACCTCAGAAGATTCTGGAACCTGATGGGGCTCTAAGGAATACACCCTAGCCGGCACCTTAGGTTTGGACCCATCTCCCTTCGCTGGTCCAGTATTGGCCCTCGACGATGGTTGGCTCCCCTTTCCATCTTGTTTCAGGACCGGACAAGTAGCTAATTGATGGTCCGCACTTCCACACCGCAGACATTTACCCTGTTTCCTCCAGCAATTATCCTCGGTGTGGTTTGCTTTCCCACAGTGCCCACAGGGACCGCGAGGTGCCGAAGCCGAGCCACTCTGAACATTGCCCCTTTGTCCTCGTCCAGCTTGGCCACCCCTGAATGGAGTCCCTCTGCCTGAGCCAGATTGTCGACCACCACCCGTACCTCGTCCAAATTTAGAAGGAGTACTCTTCTCACCCTGTCCGGAAGTACTCCCAGGAAAGCCACGCTTCTTCGCTTGGAAGTTCCGGACTTGCAATCGTGCACTTTCAACTCGCTAGGCCTTTTGCACAGCCTCGCTAAACGCAGTGATTTGAGCCGCCGCGAGGTCTTTCTGAATCTCAACATTCAAACCCTGAATAAAGCGCCTAATCCGTCTTTGCTCAGTCATGATTAACTCAGGTACAAACTTGGACAGGCGGGTGAATTGACTCTCATATTCCGCCACAGTTTGAGCTCCTTGGCGGAGTCTAATGAACTCGTCCTCCTTCCTCTCCTGGACTAGAGGAGGGAAAAACTTCGCATTAAACTCTCTAATGAAGTTCAGCCAAGTCATGGGTGTCTGCTCCATTTCCCATTTCTGTCTAATTACGTTCCACCAGGAACGGGCTGCCCCCTCAAGTTGAAATACGGCAAAAGTCACCTGCCGTTCATCAGGGTAGTGTAAGGCCGCAAATATGTCAACCATCTTTTCAAGCCATTTCTCAGCAACGTCAGGGTCGGGTCCCCCAACAAACTTTGGCGGGGAAAACTTTTGAAAGCGTTCAAGAGCTCTATCTTCGCTCTCGATGTGGTTACCAGGGTTCCCGGGGTTAGGGTTTGGGTTCTGGCCCTGTTGTTGCACTACTTGTGCCAGTAGGTTTGTCATTTGCTGCATAGCAGCAGCTATTTGCACATTCGGGTCTACTTGTGGTTCAGGATTAGGTCCAGTAGAGGTTTCCCCCGTACCCGTAACCGGTGTGGGTTGTCTAAAACCGCGCCCACGTCCCCGACCACTTCGTGTACCTTCCATAAGTTCTACTTGGTGTAGGCAAGAATACTAAACCAAAGTAATAACAAGGCATGTAAGTAACACTTAAACTTTCACAATAACACATATTTATACATTTCAAACATGATCACAAGCACATATATACAAGCCACACACATATATACAACCAGTCAAGTCAAGTACGGCCAAGGCACGTACGAACATAAACAATCCTCCCGAGGATAGGCCTATCAAAAGAGATTTACACGTAGCTAGCCCTACATCCAAAACGATTAGCTAAGGCTCTATCCCTATCCCTATGTACATACAAAACCACCAACTATCCAAAAGAGGCCTAATAGTCATGGCCTAGTCAGTTGCCGGGGTCTGGGATCCAGGCGACGGGGTAGACTCCTCCCCCGCCTCAGCCCCAGCACACGAGGCCTCATCGCTAGACTCCTCAAGGCCATCGTCACACAGATTAAGGATCGCCTCAGCGCGACCCCTGACTTTGCGAGCTCGCTTAATCTCGCGCTCGCGTGCAGTCCTCAGCTGATCGCAGAGGTCGTCAACTCGGTCCTCGACCTCAAGCACGTCATACTCTAACTCTTTGATACGTGCGGCTTGCTTCTCATTGGTTGCCTTAACCTGAGTCACCTCAGCTTCCAGCTTAGCAACCCCAGCTTCCAACTTAGCGTTATCCTTAGCAAGCTCCTCACGCTCCTTTGCCACCGCCAAAACTAGGGCATTCGGGTAGGCATAAGTATCACGGCACTCACACCGTCGGAGGCGGCTGGCCGGGCTCCAACGCACCACAGCCCCCTTCTGCCTGATCTGATACTTAATTGGCGGTAGCCCGCTACGAGGACGATCTCCTGCCGGGCGGTCACTCGGGTCACCACTCGCATCCATCCTATAGTAAAGGAAGAAATAACATGAATACACTTAATAGGCATAAACAATAGAATCCTCAAGTCAAGCATTCCTATA